>NC_057814.1:323186950-323204344 GCF_018294505.1 Triticum aestivum | reverse complement strand
AAGATGGATCGTAAAACGGACCCAAGAATAATCCACCTTGGTCATACAACCTCTCTCTTGTTGTTGGTCAAAGTGATGGCTGTCCATGCGACCCCGGAGATGGGCTAGCTCTCCAATAATCACGCAAGTATAGCTAGTCCCCGAAGACAACCTCTGCAGGCGTGTGGCCCAAACATATGTATGGAGAGGTGTGTTTTTGAGTAACAATGGAACAACTTTGATGTGGCACCGTGATTTCGAACTAGAAATCCACACACTGAGTGAGGGTTAGGTTGACGATGCATATGTATGTTACACCACACTTCAAGCCAACGACGGGATTCATGCATGCATGCGTGCATAGTATATGTGCTCAAACTTAATTAGGTCTGAATCTCACCATGACCTATACTACGATAACACGAACCAAATGAAGAATCCGCCATGGTAACCTATCTTGTTGTTGGTCAAGGTGATCATGGATGTCCACGCAGGCCCATCAATATATAGGCTTTTCGCCGATAACCACATGAGGGAGTGTATCATTCGAAGGCAACCACTACATGCATATGTATGGAGGTGATGCGTGCATGCATGTTTGAATACACAACATTGATGTGGCACGTGTGTCAAAAATCGTACACTAGCTCCCCACACAGATCGAGATCGGCTCATGATGAGTGTTGTTGTACTAGCCACTTCGACTCGATGGGAGGGATCATGCGTACACATGCATGTGTGTGTGCTCAAACTGTATCATGCATGTCATCCGAGAGCAAAAATAATAATCCCCTCCTAATTCAAATAACCTCTCTTGTTGTGAGGCAAAAAGTAGTGATGGACCAAGCGGGCCCACAGATGGAAAGCATCGATATCGCTGATAACCGCTTAAGTGGGTGCGAGAGGACAACCACCACTGCTTTGCATGTGGGCCAAACATATATATGTTGAATAGCCAAAATGCACAACTTTGATGTGCCACATGCCTCAAAAACCGTAAGCCACGCACCCACAGAGAGTGAGGTTCATATCAAGCGTACTACATATGATGGTCCCCTTCCCCCCTCTTCACCGCATACTATATGCTCCTGCCATAATATATGTACAACCCAAAAGAATCCTCATCTATGGTGAAATTAATTAACCTCTCCTGATGTAGGTCAAAGTGATGCATGCATGCATCGACGATGGCCTCGTGGGCCCACAGATGGAAGCGTCACACGTGAGTGTCCTAGCTAGGATATGCATGTGGCCCAAAAAGGTGTTGTGTGATGTTTGAATAACCAATTTCACAATTTTCATGTGGCACGTGCCTCGATAACCAAGAAGTCCCGAGACTGAGTGAGGTGTCCTTGTTCACGGACGCGTACGTATAGTATATATGCTAGTCCCCTCCCACCTCTTCGACGCGTACTATATACCACCATAACACAAACCAAAAAGATTCTACCTTGCTGGTCAAATTAACCTCACTGCCGGCTGTTCATCAAAGTGATGGACGACGACCTCGCGGTCCCACAGAAAGCGTCACACACGAGTATCGTGTAGGACAACCATCGACTGCATGTGGCCAAAACATTTATGTATGAAAGGGTTGTGTAATGTTTTAAATAACGATTTCACGACTCTGATGTGGCACTGGCCTGCCTAACAAAACGGCCAACCCACATGGTGGCTCACAACTCGTAGTGTACTGTGAGCCACCCGCCACCCCCAGATGCACACACCCACACACACACACACACACCGCGAATCCACCGCAACTACGATGCATGTTAAATTAATTATCCCGCGGTGAACATACATGTTACCAAAGGAGGGAAGTTTTAATTTCAAAAAAATCACAGAGATCATTAAGACATTTTAGTACATTGATTGATTGATTTTCTATGGGTATAATGTGCAAAAATCAAATTTGAGCTACATGCACACGTGACAGTGCACCTAAATGGATTGCAAAAACACATGTGTCTAACTTGGTGCATGTTTAATCCCCATGCAACAAATTTCAAACATTGAGAATCTTGATTTTTAAATTATAGTACATCCAAAACTTATTTGAAGTTCATGAAACTTATCGTGTTGTCATATGGACACCAATACAAAGTGGCATTGTACTTTTTTGTCAAATTTGAGACCAGTTTTGATGTAATCTTTATCTAATTATAGACGGGAGTATTAATAATTGGGAACCAATATCCCAAACGGATTATTTATTTGAACCGTGAGCGTTAGACCAACAATGGATACGTGCCATGCTTTGGTTAAGCAATAAAGCGGCAGCATTAATCATCCAAATAGAAAAACAATATACGTGCCGCCACGCGACCCGTGTGGCGTGCGAGCAGGCGTGAGTTGACGGGACGCATGCGAGCAGTCCGCCGCGCAAGCAGACGGGGAGTCGTGCAGGTGTGTTAATTGACGGAGGCGTGCTCGCTGCACAGTGTCATCGGGAGGCGTGCGAGTAGCTGTGTGAAAATTTGGTAGGCATGCCAGCAGTCTGGTGCACAGGCTCACCAGGAGGCGAGCCATCGGTTTGACCGCGGCCCGCCTCTCTCCCACAACTCCCACTGCTCTATATTAATGGTGCGCTCGAGCGGCCGCACCCCCCATCCTCTCTACGCACACACAGTCCTCTCTCTCCGCTTGCATCCTCGATGCTGCTCTCAGTCCTCAAAGCTGTCAGTGTATGAGGATGCCGCCGAAGCGCCCCATCGGAAGGATTGCCGACGCCGGGGCTGGTAAAGCACCGGAGCAGGGTGTGGAGATGGAGACAGAGGTTGCCATCACCGCCGGCGAGTTATCGCTGCACCCTGACGTCGTCGACGGCGTCGAGCTTCCACAGCCGGAGGCAGAGTTCCACACCGACTCCGACGACCACTCCGGCGACGACTCCGACGACGACGGACAGCTGGTTAGTCATCTATACCTATTTATGTGTCAAATAGATCATAGGGTTTCTCTGGTTACTCCTGCCTCCCCCTTTTTGGAATAGAAATCCTGTGGTTATATTCTCCCAATCCACGAAATCCGAGTAAGTTTCCTTAGATCCGTGTAGTGTATTGATTGTTTGAATGGTACAGGTGATAAGTGATTAGTTGTTTCATCTGTGCAAATGATTTCTGCTAGTAATCCGACTAGGGTTAGTGTTCATGCTAATAATTCCTAGCCAAGACTTGACAATTGATTTTGAATGACCTACATATGTTTGTGCCATTATTTTCTGCAAGATTGGTCTGTACATAAATGACAGTGCTTAAAAATCGAACCATAATCTCTGGATATGTATAAATAAATAGCCATAAATTCCTTATCCTACTTCACGCCATGTAATCAGTGATTTGATGACAAATTTGTTTTACTATTTGTATACGTGCTGTTTGACGATGTGGACAGCGAGGATGAAGATGCCCAGAGGAGGTACAAGAGGCGAATCCTGAGGGAGCTTTATGCGGGAATTCATAACAGGCGTATTAGGACCTGGAACGACGGCTATGGATGCCTATCGCGGAGGTAAACACTTAGCTCGACGCCTGCCGCCGCCGCCAGGCTGCTGGCAAAGCCCACCGCATTTTTCCACTTCCACTTGCCGCCGCCTATTGCCATCTACTTTCTCAACGCTGCTCGCGGTCGACCCATCTCCGCTCGGTTGAGGAATCTGCCGTACTGAGGGTTCTTTCTCATGGACGACGAGGTAATTAATTTAACAAGATATTATCTCATCTCTTATCCCAGTTCATCTGCCTCCTTTAATCACCCGACGGAAATCGCCGTGAATTCATTTTTATTCGAGCTGATTTGAGAGTTTTCTTTCATTCATAGAATGTACAGTGCGCCGACACTTCAGAACTTTGCGACGGCCGCCATAGATTCCATCTCATCGTACCAGATAACTTGAGGACGTGCGCGGTATGTTCAATCTCACCCTAAATCGGTTGGCATGGCCTACTTTCCTGAACGTATTCTAAATATTGCTACATTTGGATAAAAGGTGCCACATGCACCATATACGTCAAAGGGGATTTTTTCCCCTCTTCTTTCTATATTAGGAAAATTAATGATGTATTGTTCTTTCGATTACTCTCATTTTTCCATGACATCATGTTTACCCTATCTGTTTAATTATAGATTTTTGTCCTTCGATTTCAACTGTTGTACAGTTCTTTCAATTTGGGCCCATATTTGCATGTTACCATATTTTCTTCAACAATCCTACCATTTTCTGCAGAACATCCCTTGCTATGCAACAGATTATGTAGCGCATAATTTTTCCCTTTACATAGATCGAGCCTCCACGGATGTCATACTGCACACAAACCATGGATTTACAATCTTTGCTACTGTAAGACTTGATGAAGGTGGTGACTCCTATTTTGCCACTGGCTTTTGGAATGAAATTGCAAAGTTTTATGTACTGAAAGCTGGCACTAAAATTGCAGTGCACATAGAAGGTCCTGGTCATGAGATATATGCTAACTTCCCCGACAAAATCATCCGTCCAGACTGTGTTCGAAGTAAGTTTTCTTTTCAACTATCTGCATATGTTGACTTACCAAGCAATGTCAAATGAATTTTGTAGTATTTAAGCAACCAATTGTTATTCCCTTTTCTTACTATATTCCTACCTAATAACTTCTAGTTACCAATACACTTTTCTATTGCCCTGTTTTAACTAAATATTCCCTGTACTCCATTTCTATCATAAAGCGCCGCTGACAAGGAGACTCCGGAGGTGGAGAACGGGGCTGCCAACAAGTGGAGGCAGGGCGAGCTAGAACCGCAAGCGACTCCAGCAGGCCTAGACCGAATCAGCAGCCTCCCGAATGATATGTTGAGTCATCATGTCCCTCCTCCCAATCAAATATGGGGTGCGGACAACCCTCCTTTCCCGGTGGTGGCGCCCCCTATGGAACTCCAGCCCTCTCGACCTCATCGACACCCACGAGCTCTGCCTTGGCTATCGCAAAACCTTGGATGCATTCTCCAAGATCCTCGGCAGTCACCTTGGCCCAACCAAAGGCCTTAGAATGAGCAAGTTCCGTTCCAATGGCAAGGACCGAGCTAAGCTTGACAACTGGTTCCGATCCCCCACTCTAGATCGGCATATGATGATGGGCATATGCGGTCGCTGCCAACATCCGCACTCCGCCTCGCGCCCACGCTGCGCGTCGCCAAGTTTAGGAACTGCCATTTCCCGCCCCTTAATGACGCGCCTGCTCTTATTCTACCACGACTGAAGCACCTCGAGCTCGTTGCCGTCTTCCTCTCAAAGGGTGACATGGAGCGCCTGCTCCGTGGCTGTACTGCACTCGAGTACCTTCGTCTTCAGGCGATCAATGGGTTGAGTACCTTCCACATCACCTCCATGACTCTCTGGACTATTTATGTGTGTTGCTGGTGTGGCAGGAAGACATCACAAAAGGTATACCACGGTATGGTCATCCAGGACACACCTGCACTTGAGAGATTACTTGTAGTTGATCAAGAAGGTCCAACAAGAATCAATATCATTTCTGTGCCGAAATTGACAGTGGTGGGCTACTCGCCTGACAAATACTTCGAACTTGTTATTGGATCCACACCCATTCAGGTACAACAGCCGCCTTCTACCTCTCCTTCTACAAATTAACATTATTTCTAATTTTGAAGATGTTTGTTTGTCTGTCATTCAGAAAATGATTCCGACAAGCTTGACCCCGAAACTGCGCACAGTGAAGGTCTTGGCACTAGAATCTATCGGCCCCGACCTGGAGCAAGTTGTCAGTTTCCTGAGATGCTTTCCGTGCCTGGAGAAGCTATATATCGAGGTGATGTTCCTTTCCTGTTAAATGTTAACCATAAGGGAGTTCAATTTGTGACACCTTTTTCCAAGTTTACAATGACAATGTACTATGATTTCTGAAGGTTCTTTTGGAGGATTTCAGTACATACATGCCCCCCATATTAGTTGCTTGATCCATATGGTTACAATCAATAAGCATTTCTCTTTGGATTCATCTTTACTAGTTTCCTTAGGGAACTTTTCATCCACTCCAACCTCTTGTGAAGAAGGCTACATTTTTCTAGAATGTAATCAAATGCCCATGTTAATCATGTTAGATCGAAGATGGCATGTTAGTGCATTTTACAAATCCTGCAAACCAAATAGCTAGGTCTGTAGTAATGTTCAAAACTGCATGTAGGCATTAACACATTTTCTTCTTTTGCAGATAAGATTAGGCCGAGTGGTGGATAATCTGATACAATATAACAATCACGTCGAATGCCTAGATCTGCATCTCTTAGAAATTACTTTGAACTCCTACCGTGGGACCTTACCGGAGATTATATTCGTCGGGTTCTTTGTTCTCAGAGCAAGGGTGCTGAAGGCAATGTGGTTTGCCCTACATTTATTTCGCAAAAATGAATGGTTTTTTGATCAGCGCCGGCGCCTGCGGCAGAATGGAGTAGGCTCCAAAAATGCTAAATTTCATTTTGGAACTTCAGATGATAGAGTATTCGGAAGTCATCGTGTCAACCCCATACATGACTTCTCAGTGGCTGACCCCTTAGCAAAAATTGTGAGGTTTCGAAGCCAGACTTAGAAGCAGTGATATTAGTTTGAACCTCTCTGATATCCATGTTCAGCAGATCAACGCGAGCGTTTGCAGCTGATGAGCTGAATTTCATTTCTAATATCAGTTTGAACCTTGTAATCTTCGAATTTGAGCCATATTGCTAACACTATTTTGACCTCTCTGGAATTTGAACCTTGTAACATTTCGAGCTTTTGTGGTACAATCGTTGAAATGGCATCGTATGAGACTCGTATATTGCTAGCACTATTTTGACCTTAATATGCAATGATCCTAGATTTTATTAACCATTCTCGAATCAGTTTACCTTGTCGATCTCACAGCACACGATCTGTATAGCTAACTCGACTGCACTCTTCGACATTATTGCACACAGTTGGTTTCTTCCACCGTGTGCACTGTAGAGCGCAGAATTAGTTATCGCACTCGAGTGTCCATCATCACCCTTCTGTGTAATTTTGACCTCATCACCCAAGGGTAAACTTATGACCGAAGTCATTCCACACACTTCGTTTTTACAAAGCGTTTTGCCAATAAACCCCCATGATTTATCCCTCTTCTAGCCGGCGTGTGGCCAAACTAGCCGGGCGGGAAGCTTGTGTGGTAACCAGTGCGGTAGCGCGGGAACAAGCTCAGCGACGATACATTTGGTGCCTCTTCGACCACACGCATCCGGTGCGGTGTTGTCAAGCGTGCACTGGATTCTGGAATCCTCCGCTATGAACGCCGTGACAAGACGTGATGATTACAGGCCGGCCGGCCCCCATTTATTACAACGGCCATTTAACCTACCCTTGTGTCTCTTCAACCTTTCGATCGCGGCCCACCATTGCAAGAAGCACACCCACCACGAGAAATTCTTAGAGGGTACCCTGCGCGGCTCCAATGTCGCTCTGAGCGGCTGCCGTTGACGAGCAGAAGTCCACCATGCATGCCGTGGTGGGCACCCACAGAAGGTTCATGGACCTCTCGATGGTGTACACAAACGATCCGGTCTAGGTGGAGCACTCCATCCACAACATGGAAGTGTTTCTTCCCAAGGAGAAGTACAAGGTGGTCGGGTTCGACCTCGAGTACACCCGCGCTTGTGCCAGGTTTCGTCCCAAGGTCGCCATTGCCCAGATGTGCGTGCGCCACCACATCCTCGTCTACCACTACTGCCTGGCCACAAGGCCTTGCGAGCGTTTCGCCAGGTTTGTCAGCAGCCCCCACTACATGTTGGCTACGATGGACATCACCAACGATGTAAAGGCGCTCGAGAGTTCGGGCATCGCCTGCCAGAATCTTGTCGACATCCAGGGCCACTACAAGATCTGGGGTACAAAGGAGCATGTGAAAGACTCACTGGTTCACCTCGCCGAGGCCATCATCGACCCCTTCTATAGAGACATGAAGGATTCGTGCAACAAGGACAAGCGTGCCTGGCACTCGGCCTGGATGGAGAAACTCGACAAAGCTCACGTCGTGTATGTGGCCAAGGAGGCGTACACGAGCTACGACATGTACATGCGGATCGTTGACATGAGGAAGTGCCTCCTTCCCCAAAACGGCCAGGGATCCAGCCGGAAGCAGAGCAATGGCAAGCGTTGTCGCAACAATAAGTAGATGATTAGATCCTCGTTTCTCCTACTTTAGTATGCATGTAATTGCTTACTTTGGTGTGTGCAAATGTTATGTGTGTAGTCACTTGTGTAATCGTATGCTTAATTTGGTTATGCAATGCTGTCTTTTTAAGTATATATGTTGATGCTCTATAGACAGAGCGTAGATGGTGTGCGGACAAAGAAAATCACATCACACACGGACTAAACAATGGAACCCGTCGGTGATGTTTTCATCAATCACTCACAATTGTATACCAGCAATCGTTTGCTCACAACACACACAACTTGTTAGCAGTAATCGTCTATGTTCTTATTGGTCTTCGCACACGTTTCCGATTAGAGACCTGTTTGCCTTGTATCACACACATCTTGTTCATTTGAACCGTTTCTGTTCTCATGTCTCAACGCAAACAGTTCATCCGAGTGAACTGCATGTCGTATATCGCACACACCTTTGATCTGGCTGACCGTTTCTTTTGTGTTGCCTAATCACAAACAGTTCATCCGAGTGAACCGTATGCTGTACGTCGCACAAACCTTCATCTGCTGCCCGTTTCTTTTGTCCCTCCTCATCGCAAACAGTTAATTGAGCTGAACCGTATGCCCTGCATCGCACACGCAACTAAAATCTGAACCGTGTTTGATGCATCCTCCATCGCAAATGTTTTGCACCTTTTTTGACGGGTTTTTTACACAAACTTTTGCGATTATGGCATCGCACACAGTTTCGCCGAAGGGTCTCTGATCGTAGTGTCGTGTTAGCAGCATCCTGCAGTAGTGGGTCTTCATTTAAAACAATGTGGAATTGTTTCACAACTAACGCCACATGGAACACCACAGTGTAATGGTGCATCTGAACGTCGTAATCGTACTTAATAAGATATGGTGCGATCTATGATGTCTCTTACGATTTACCACTATCGTTTTGCGGTTATGTATTAGAGTCAGCCTTATTCATGTTAAATAGGGCACCATCTAAATCTGTTGAGAAGACACCGTATGAACTGTGGTTTGGCAAGAAACCTAAGCTGTTGTTTCTTAAAGTATGGGGTTGCGACACTTATGTCAAAATGCTTCAGCCTGATAAGCTCGAACCCAAATCGAAGAAGTGCGTCTTCATAGGATACCCTAAGGAAACAATTGGGTACACCTTCTACCACAGATCCGAAGACAAGATCTTTGTTGCCAAGAGTGCAACCTTTCTAGATAAGGAGTTTCTCTCGAAAGAAGTGAGGGGGAGGAAAGTAGAACTTGATGAGGCAATGGTACCTTCTCTCAATTTGGAAAGTAGTACATCATAGAAATCCGTTCTCGTGATGCCTACACTAACTAGAGAGGAAGTTAATGATGATGATCATGAAACTTCAGATCAAGTTGCTATTGAACCTCGTAGGTCAACTAGAGCACGGTCTGCACCAGAGTGGTACGGTAATCCTGTTCTGGAAGTCATGTTATTAGACCAAGGCGAACCTACGAAGTATGAAGAAGCTATGATGAGCCCAGATTCCGATAAATGGCTTAAGGGCATGAAATATGAGATAGGATCCATGTATCAGAACAAAGTGTGGACTTTGGTGGACTTGCCCGATGATCGGCAAGCCATTGAGAATAAATGGATCTTCAAGAAGAAGATAGACGCTGATGGTAATGTCACCATCTACAAAGCTCGACTTGTTGCGAAAGGTTTTTGACAAGTTCAAGGGGTTGACTATGATGATACCTTCTCACCTGTAGTGATGCTTAAGTCAGTCCGAATCATGTTAGCAATTGCCGCATTTTATAATTATGAAATCTGGCAAATGGACGTCAAAACTACATTCCTTAATGGATTTCTTAAAGAAGAGTTGTATATGATGCAACCAGAAGGTTTTGTCGATCCTAAAGGTGCTAACAAAGTGTGCAAGCTCCAGCGATCCATCTATGGGCTGGTGCAAGCATCTCGGAGTTGGAATATACACTTTGATGAGGTGATCAAAGCATATGGTTTTATACAGACTTATGGTGAAGCCTGTATTTACAAGAAAGTGAGTGGGAGCCCTGTAGCATTTCTGATATTATATATGGATGACATATTGTTGATCGAAAATGATATAGAATTTCTGAATAGCATAAAAGAATACTTGAATAAGAATTTTTCAACGAAAGACCTCGGTGAAGCAGCTTATATATTGGGCATCAAGATCTATTGAGATAGATCAAGACGCTTAATTGGACTTTCACAAAGCACATACCTTGATAAATTTTTGAAGAAGTTCAAAATGGACCAGTCAAAGAAGGGTGCTTTCCTATGTTACAAGGTGTTAAGTTGTGTCAGACTCAAAGCCCGACCACTTGAGATGATCGAGAGAAAATGGAAGTCATTCCCTATGCCTCAGCCATAGGTTCTATCATGTATGATATGCTGTGTACCAGACATGATGTGTGCCTTTCCATAAGTTTGGCAGGGAGGTACCAAAGTAATCCAGGAGTGGATCACTGGACAGCAGCCAAGACATCCTGAAGTACCTGAAAAGGACCAAGGATATGTTCCTCATTTATGGAGGTGACGAAGAGCTCATTGTAAATGGTTACGTCGCTGCGAGCTTCGACACTGATCCAGATGACTCTAAGTCACAAACTGGATACGTATTTACATTGAATGGTGGAGCTGTTAGTTGGTGCAGTTCCAAGCAGAGCGTCGTGGCGAGATCTACGTGTGAAGTGGAGTACATAGCTGCTTTGGAAGCAGCGCATGAAGGAGTCTGGATGAAGGAGTTCATATCCGATCTAGGTGTAATACTTAGTGCATCGGGTCCAATGAAAATCTTTTGTGACAACACTGGATCAATTGCCTTGGTGAAGGAATCCATGTTTCACAAGAGAACCGAACACATCAAGGGATGCTTCAACTCCATTCTTGAAAAGGTCAAGGATGAGACATAGAAATTTGCAAAGTGCATACGGATCTGAATGTGGGAGACCCGTTGACTAAGCCTCTTCCGCGAGCAAAACATGATCAGCACCAAGACTCCATGGGTGTTAGATTCATCACAATATAATCTAGATTATTGACTCTAGTGCAAGTGGGAGACTAAAGGAAAGATGCAATAATAAAGTTGTTATTTTATATTTCCTTATTCACGATAAAGGTTTATTATTCATGCTAGAATTGTATTGATCGGACACTTAAATACATGTGTGAATACATAAATAAATACCATATCCCTAGTAAGCCTCTACTAGACTATCTTGTTTATCAAAGATGGTTAAGGTTTCCTAACCATGGACATGTGTTGTCATTTGATGACAGGATCACATCATTAGGAGAATCATGCGATGGTCAAGACCCATCCGTTAGCTTAGCATATTGATCCTTCAGTTTATTTCTATTGTTTTCTTCATGTCAAATACATATTCCTTCGACTATGAGATTATGCAACTCACGGATACCGGAGGAATCCCTTATGTGCTATCAAAGATCACAACGTAACTTGGTGATCATAAAGATGCTCTACAGGTATCTCTGAAGGTGTTTGTTGAGTTGGCATAGATCGAGATTAGGATTTGTCACTTTAAGTATCAGAGAGGTATCTCTGGGCCCTCTCGGTAATGCACGTCATAAGAAGCCTAGCAAGCAAAGTGACTAATAAGTTTGTTGCAAGATGATGAATTACGGAACGAGTAAAGAGACTTGTCGATAATGAGATTGGACTAGGTATGAAGATACCGACGATCGAGTATCGGGCAAGTAACATACCGCTAGACAAAGGGAATTACATATGTTGTCATAACAGTTCGACCGATAAAGATCTTCGTCGAATCTGTAGGAGCCAATATGGGCATCCAGGTTCCGCTATTGGTTATTGATTGGAGAGGTGTCTTGTTCATGTCTACATAGTTCTCGAACCCGTAGGGTCCGCACGCTTAACGTTCGTTGACAATATAGTGTTATATGAGTTATATGATTTGGTGACGGAATATTGTTCGGAGTCCCAAATGAGATCACAGACATGACGAGGAGTCTTGAAATGGTCGAGAGGTAAAGATTTATATATAGTACGATGGTATTCGGACACTGGGAGTGTACCGGAGTTTACCGGGTAGTCATCGGAGTACCGGAGGGGGTGCCTGACACCCCGGGATGTTAGTGGGCCTATTGGGCCAGAAGAGGGGAGCACACCAGCCCACAAGGGGCTGGCGCGCCCCCCATGGCAGCCGCTCTAGTGGGAAAGGAAAGTGGGGGATTCGGCCTCCCCCTTCCTTCCTCTCCCCTTTCCTCCCCCCCGACAAATATGGCAGGGGGGTGCGGCCAAGGGCAGGAGCCCAAGTATGATTCAGACCTACTTGGGGCGCCCCTTGGCCTCTCTCCCTCCCACCTATATATATAACATATATATATATATATATATATACATATACATATATATATGTGGGGGGGGGCGCCTAGCACAATACATCATTGTCTTAGCCGTGTCCAGCGCCCCCCTCCACCATTTACTCCCCCGGTCATATTTCCGTAGTGCTTAGGCGAAGCCCTGTAGAGATAGCTTCACCATCACTGTCACCACGCCGTCGTGCTACCGGAACTGATCCACTACTTCGCCATCTTGCTAGATCAAGAAGGCAAAGGACATCATCAAGCTGAACGTGTGCTGAACGCGGAGGTGCCGTACGTTCGGTGCTCGATCGGTTGGAACGCGAAGAAGTTCGACTACATCAACCGCGTTGTCAAACGCTTCCGCTTACGGTCTACGAGGGTATATAGACACACTCTCCCCCTCTTTGATATGCATCTCCATGGATAGATCTTCCGTGTGCGTAGAAAAGTTTTTGTTTTCCTTGCAACGTTTCCCAACTGTTGATCCATGTAAATTTCCTCGTTCAACTCTCCATTGAGTAAAGCCGTCTTAACGTCCATTTGATGAACAAGAAGACCGTGTGAGGCAACCAGCGATAGTAGAACCCGAATAGTGGTCAATCTAGCCACAGGTGACTAAGTATCATAGTCATGTCCTTTCACGTTTCTCAAATGGAGTCATGGTCCTATGCTTTGTGGGAACTCGGTTTAGGACATGACACGCATTTAGCGCCTCCCCCAACATGCCTTGGAGAGACCCGATGTGTCTAACACGGCGTTAACCAAATGAGTTAGAGTTCGGTTTTTTTCTTTCGACCACCCCATTTGACTTAGGTGAGTAGGGAGGTATCCTATCATGGATTATACCATGTTCCACACAAAACAAATCAAATTCATTGGGAACATAATCTCCACCACGATCAGACCTTAGCCATTTAATTTTTCGATCAAGTTGGTTCTCTGCTTCTACTTTATAGTTTTTGAAGAAATTTAAGGCCTCATCTTTTGATTTCAAAAGATACACATAACAATATCTAGTGGAGTCATCAATCAACATCATGAAGTATTTCTTTCCACCTTTTGTCAACATGCCATTCATCTCATAAAGATTAGAATGTATAAGCTGTAGTGGCGCTAAGTCCCTTGCCTCTGCAGTCTTATGGGACTTGCGAGGTTGCTTAGCCTGCACACATACTTGGCACTTGGAGCCTTTGACAGTAGTGAATTTCGGAACTAAGATCATATTGGCTAGCCGTGTCATGCAACCAAAGTTAATATGACAAAGTCATGAATGCCAAATATTAGACTCATTATCGTGGCAAACATAATTAATAACTTTAGCGCAAATATCTGACAAAGATAGGCGGAACAAGCCTCTGTACTCATAGCCTTTTCCAAAAAATTGTCCATACTTAGAAATTACAACTTTATTGGACTCAAAAACCAACTTAAAACCATCTCGACATAAACGGGAACCGCTGACGAGATTTTTATTGTTGGAGGGCACATGATGAACCTTCTTCAGGCGCACGATTTTTCCCGAAGTAAACTTCAAATCGACCGTAATGACACCTTGAACAATGGCATGTGACCCGTTCCCCATCAGCACAGAGAAGTCCCTGTGACCTGATAAGAAGAAAACATGGGGGCATAAACACAAACATGTACATTGGCCCGGGTGTCAATCAAGCAATCAGGAGAATGAAATACTGAAAGGATGGTAGGCAAAATACCATACACAGATTCCTTCACATTAGTATCACTGATGACAACATTACCGGTCCAGCCGCTCTTCTCAAGTCACACTCCTCAAAGCGGTTAGGACATCTCAGAGCCCAGTGATTACGATCACCGCAGACATGTGATACGTCTCCAACTTATCCATAATTTTTTTGTTCCATGCTATTATATTATCTGTTTTGGATGTTTTATATGCATTAATATGATATTTTGTATTATTTTTGGGACTAACCTGTTAACCTGGATCCTAGTGCCAGTTTCTGTTTTTTCCTTGTTTTTGAGTTTTACAGAAAAGGGATATCAAACGGAGTCCAAATGGACTAAAACTTTACGATGATTTTTCTTGGACCAGAAGTCATCCACAGAGCTTGAAGAGGGGGTCATAAGATGCCCGAGAAGGCTACAAGCCTGTCAGGCGCACCCCTGGGGGTGCGCCTTGAGGGCTTGTGGGGCCCTTGAGAGTCCTCCAACCCTAATTCTTGCACTATAAATTCCCAAATATTCCCAAACCAACAGAAGCATCCACCAAAATACTTTTCCGCTGCCGCAAGCCTTTGTTCCCGGAGATCCCATCTTGGGGCCTTTTCCGGCAGCCTGCCAGAAGGGGATTCGATCACGGAGGGCATCTACATCAACCTTGCTGCCCTTTCGATGAAGCGTGAGTAGTTTACCACAAACCTACGGGTCCGTAGCTATTAGCTAGATGGCTTATTCTCTCTCTCTGAGCTTCAATACAATGTTCTCCTCGATGTTCTTGGAGTTCTATCCGATGTAATATTCTTTTGCGGTGTGTTTGTCGATATCCAATGAATTGTGGATTTATGATCATATTATCTACGAATATTATTTGAGACTTCCCTGAATCTTTTATGCATGATTAAATATCTTTGTATTTCTCTTTGAATTATCGGTTTGGTTTGGCCAACTAGATTGGTTCTTCTTGCAATGGGAGAGGTGCTTAGTTTTGGGTTCAATCTTGCGGTGTCCTGACCTTGTGAAAAAGTAGGGGTAGAGAGGCATGTATTGTATGTTACCCATCAAGGGTAAAAAGATGGGGTTTTCATCATATTACTTGAGTTTATCCCTCTACATTATGTCATCTACTTAAGGCGTTACTCCGTTCTTATGAACTTAAAACTCTAGATGCATGCTGGATAGTGGTCGATGTGTGGAGTAATAGTAGTAGATGCAGGCAGGAGTCTGTCTACTTGACATGGACATGATTCCTATATTCATAATCATTGCCTTGCATATTGTCATAACTTTGCGCTTTTCTATCAATTGCTCGACAGTAATTTGTTTAGCCATCGTATGTTTTCTTTCAAGAGAGAAGCCTCTAGTCAAACATATGGCCCCGGGTCTATTTTCCATCATATATTTTCAGATCTATAAACCAAAAAACCCAAAAATACCTTGCTGCAATTTATTTATATTTACTTTAGTTTGCTCTTTTATTTATATTTTATACCTATCTCTTTTAGATCTCCTCTTGGTCGAGATCGTGAAGGGATTGAAAACCCCTTTTTCACGTTGAGTGCAAGTGTTTGTTAGTTTGTGCAGGTGCATAGATTGGAGACTTGCTTGTGCCTCCTACTAGATTGATACCTTGGTTCTTAACTGAGGGAAATACTTATCTCTACTTTGCTGCATCACCCTTTCCTCTTGAAGGAAAAAATCAACGCAAGCTCAAGAAGTAGCAGGAAGAATTTCTGGCGCCATTGTTGGGGAGGTTCTACATCAAGCCTACCATAAACGCTCATCTCTTGCATTACATTATTTGCCATTTGCCTCTCGTTTTCCTGTCCCCCACTTCTAAAACGTTTTCAGAAAAACACAAAAATATTTGCCTTTTTATTCGCCTTCTTTAGTTCGTCTTTTTGTTTGCTTGTGTGCTTGATTGGTTTCTTGCCATCATGTCTGAATTTGGGGAGGTTATCATTGAAAAAGGTAGTAATAATCTTGAGGGAAAATTTGATTACTTTGCAAATAATAATCCTCATGAAGAACCCACTATCATGCATACTAAAAAACTCCAAGTGGGTAGCGGTAATATTATTGGAAAAAGTGTTATTCAAGATTTCTTTACTTGTGCCGGTACAGTACCCATGCTAGGAGGGTCAATCCATAATAAAACTAATAGCTATGCGGATGCAATATCTTTGCTTGTGATTGAACTTGAAAGACAATTTGTTCATATGCATCCATGCATACAAAGGGTTTTCCTAGAATTCTCTAATTTTCATCAGCCCTCCGTTAAACGCATTGCCACCATATTCCTAGCGCATGAATTTAGGTTTATTTTGAAGGAAGCGGGTGAAATATTTGCTCATTATAATATCAATGGTGGTTGTCCTCCCATAGAGGAGATCCTTTTTATTCCAGAAGAAATAATGAGGTTGCAATCCCCGGATTATACCGCTTATAAAGAAAACTTAAGACAGAAAGTTCCTCCCGATGTTTTGGTTGATAAGATTTCTAAACTCAATGATAATTTTGCTATATAAAATAACGGATTTGGGTTTATGCCAAGATATAAACTTAGAGAATTCATTCAAAGGAACATTTATAATGAAGAAATAATTATAAAGTACAAAGGGCCGAAGGAGGATCCCATTCCTCCCAAACTTGATCTTATAGATCCTTACCCTATTAAATGTAGCCCCTTTGATTACTTTTGTTTGCCGCTAAGAAAGCTTGCTGCCAAGTGGAGGGAGTGTGAGAGAAGCATGGATGATATCCCTCACTTCTATGGCAATACCTAGATCTATGTTTTATGCCTGGCTAGGGGCGTTAAACAATAGCACTTGTTGGGAGGCAACCCAATTTTATTTTTTTGTTTTTAATTTTTGGTTCTGTTTTTCAATAAATACACATTATTACCTCTGTAGTAATTGTGCTTTGGTGTTTCAATTAGTGTTTGAGCCAAGTAAGACCTTTGGGATGATCTATGGTGATAGTTGATTTGATCTTGCTCAAAAACGGAAATTTTTGCGCCAGTAACAGAATTGATCTGAGCTGCTAGAACGTGATAAATTCTTGATTTTTTTTACACAAGATTGATATACAAATTGCCGCTGTTTTCCTTATTTTTCAGAATTTCTGGAGTTACATAAGTATCCAAAGTTTACAGATTACTACAGATTGTTCTGTTTTTGACAGA
>NC_057814.1:322845669-322864254 GCF_018294505.1 Triticum aestivum | reverse complement strand
CGGAGGGCGGCGGCTGGCACTCGCGGGCGGGGTGCCGCGCGGGAGGAGGAGGAGACGGGCCGGCGGGGGGCGGATCTGGGCCTCCCGGGCCCGCGCGGTCGGCGGTGAAGTGGGGCGCAGCCCGGGCGACGTGGTGCGCCGTGAGTGGCTGCGGCTGGCGGCGTAATTTGTCCGGCGGCGGCGGACGCGTCCGTCCGCGGAGAGGGGAAGTGGACTAGGGTTTTGCACCGCGAATATTTCGGAGGGGAAGGTGTTTTATAGGTAGAGGGAGCTAGGAGACTCCACATGGAGTGCGGTTTTCGCCCACACGATCGTGATCGAACGACCTAGAGCATGGAAGAGACTTAGAGGGGTTTTGGGCTGTTTGGAGGGGGTTTTTGCTGCAACACACAAAAGGACTTTGCAGTTACCCGGTTAGCCGTTGGAGCATCAAACGACCTCCAAATGAAACGAAACTTGACAGGTGGTCTACCGGTGGTATACCAAGGCCACTTGGCAAACCTCGGTCCATTCCGAGAACGTTCAACACCCGCTCACGAAAAGAAACAAGAGGGGTGCGCCGGAGGAGGTGGGAGTGCCGGATTGCAAAACGGACAACGGGGAAAATGCTCGGATGCAAAAGATGCACACGTATGCAAATGCAATGCACATGATGACATGATAAGAGATGCATGACATGAACAAAATGAAAAAAAAAATCAAAACCCGACCACGAAGTGAATATCATAACACATAGCCGAAAATGGCAAGAGTTTGAGTTACAAATATGGAAAGTTACATCCGGGGTGTTACAACACTCCACCACTACGAGAGGATCTCGTCCCGAGATCTAGGACTGAAAGAACTCCGGATATTCAGAACGGAGGTGGTCCTCGCGTTCCCAGGTGGCTTCTCGGTCGGAATGGTGCGACCACTTCACTTTCAGGAATTTGATAGACTTGTTGCGAGTCTTGCGCTCAGTTTCTTCAAGAATAGCAACGGGGTGCTCATGATAAGACAGATCTTCTTGGAGGTCAATCTCTTCGAAGTTGATGGTGCGCTCAGGAGTCTTGACGCACTTGCGAAGCTGTGACACGTGGAACACATCGTGCACGTTCGCGAAGTTGGAGGGAAGCTCAAGTTGATAGGCGAGATCGCCTCTTTTGCCAATGATCTTGAAAGGACCCACGTATCTAGGGCAAGCTTCCCTTTGATACCGAAGCGACGAGTGCCTTTCATTGGAGAGACGCGGAGGTAGACATGGTCTCCGATCTGGAAAGCCACATCACGGTGCTTACTATCATAGTAACTCTTCTGGCGCGATTGCGCGGCTTTGAGATTTTCACGAATGACTTTACACATTTCTTCAGCCTCTGTGATTAAGTCATTGCCAAGAAGTTGGCGTTCACCAGTCTTTGACCAATTGAGAGGAGTACGACACTTTCTGCCATAGAGAATCTCGAATGGGGCCTTGCCCGAACTCGCTTGGAAGCTGTTGTTGTAGGAGAATTCGGCATATGGAAGACATTCTTCCCATTTTATGCCAAAGGAAATGACACAAGCCCTGAGCATATCTTCAAGGATTTGATTGACTCGCTCGACTTGGCCACTAGTTTGACGATGGAAAGCTGTGCTGAAGCGAATGTTGGTGCCCATGGCCTTCTGGAAAGAGTCCTAGAACTTAGAAGTGAAGATGCTTCCATGATCTGATGAAATCAATTGTGGAATGCCGTGCAAAGAGACAATCCTGGAGGTGTATAGCTCTGCCAACTGAGCTGCTGTGATAGATTCTTTGATTGGAAGAAAATGAGCCACTTTAGTAAGCTTGTCGATGACAACGAAGATAGCATCATTTCCACGCTAGGACTTGGGAAATCCAGTCACGAAGTCCATTTCGATATGATCAAACTTCCATTCTGGGATAGCAAGAGGTTGGAGGAGACCAGCTGGTCGTTGGTGTTCTGCTTTCACTCTTCGACAGACATCACATTCGTTCACGAATTGAGCGATTTCTCGCTTCATTCGAGTCCACCAATACGACTGCTTGAGGTCATGGTACATCTTCGTACTTCCAGGATGAATGGAAAGAAGAGAATTGTGTGCCTCGTTCATAATGACTTTCCTTAGATCACCTTTAGGAACCAGAATCCGGTCCTCGAAAAATAAAGTGTCTCTGTCATCAATGCGATAGCACTTGTATTTGGAAAGACCCTTGTCGATACCACGTTTCACCTTATTCACCATGGTATCCAGGAGTTGTGCCTCACGAATTTGATCTTCCAAAGTAGGAGAGACTATGAGGTTGGCAAGAAAGCCTTGAGGAACAACTTGGAGATTCAGCTTGCGGAAAGCTTCACAAAGATCCGGTTGGAATGGCTTGAGAATTAAGCTGTTGCAATAAGCCTTCATGCTCAAAGCATCTGAAACGACATTGGCCTTGCCTGGAGTATATTCAATACTCGGATTGTACTCTGGAATCATTTTGACCCAACAAGTTTGCCTGAGATTGAGGTTGGGCTGAGTGAAGATGTACTTGAGACTCTTGTGATCGGTGAATATCTCCACTTGTCTTCCCAACAAGAGATGTCTCCATGTTATTAATGCATGGACAACTGCCGCCAACTCAAGATCGTGAGTGGGGTAGTTCTTTTCGTTGGGCTTCAACTGACGAGAGGTATAGGCCACAACTTTCTTCTCTTGCATTAACACAGCACCGAGACCTTGAAGAGAAGCATCACAGAAAACTTCGAATGGCTTGGATTCGTCAAGAGGAGTTAAGACAGGAGCTGTGACAAGTTTCTCTTTGAGAGTGTTGAAAGCAACGTCACACTCAGGAGACCAGACATACTTCACATGCTTCTGGAGGAGGTTGGAAAGAGGCTTTGCAATCTTAGAGAAATTCTCAACGAATCTTCGGCAATAGCTTGCAAGACCAAGAAAACTGCGAAGCTGCTTGACATTCTGAGGAGGTTCCCAATTCACAATTGCGGACACCTTCTCGAGATTAACAGCGATGCCCTTGGCAGAGATGATATGACCGAGGTAAAGAACTTCATCGAGCCAAAACTCACATTTGGAAAACTTCGCATAAAATTGATACTCTCTGAGCTTGTCGAGCACCAATCGCAAATGTTTGGCATGATCCTTCTTATTCTTGGAGAAGACCAATATATCATCGAGATACACCAGGACGAATTCATTGGTATAGGGGTTGAAGATGAAATTCATCATCCGACAGAATGTTGGAGGAGCATTGACAAGGCCGAAAGACATGACAGTATATTCATAAGAACCAAAGCTTGTTCTGAATGCTGTCTTGGGAATATCTTCTTCACGAATGCGAATCTGATGATAACCCATTCGAAGGTCAAGCTTGGAGAATACTTTAGCGCCTTTGAGTTGCTCGAATAGCTCATTGATGTTGGGAAGCGGATACTTGTTCTTGATTGTCTTCTTGTTCAATGGACGGTAGTCGACACAAAGTCGTTCTATGCCATCCTTCTTCTGGACAAAAAGAACACCACAACCCCACGGAGATGAACTCGGTCTGATCAAACCCAGACGCTCTTGTTCATCGAGCTGTTTCTTCAATTCCTTCAGCTCCTTGGGTCCAAGCTTGTATGGACGCTTGCAAACGGGTTCAGTGCCGCGCTCAAGATCGATAACGAACTCAACTGGCCGGTGAGGAGGCATACCCGGAAGCTCTTGTGGAAAGACATCTTGATACTCACAAATGACTGGAATCTGAGAAATAGCATTCAATTCGCCCTTCTCATTGAGAGAAAATAACCGAATGGTTTCATCACGAGCGGCATAAATGATAACATCCTCAGACGAGTGTGTCAATTGAATTTCCCTGGCAGCACAATCAAGTTGAGCCTTGTGCTTAGAAAGCCAGTCCATCCCGAGAATAAGATCAATATCCGAGTCACCAAGAATAATTGGTTTAGACAGAAATTTATAGTTTCCCATCTTGATGGAAACATCCGGGACACAATTATTAGATGTCATTTGCTTACCCGGGGACACAATCTTCAACGGGATATGTTGAGGATGTAGACCTTGGAGTCACCCGCCAGGAGGGCCGGGTTACTCTTTGGATGGTCATTGCCAGAAGCCCAGAGCCAAGTTTCAAGACGATGGGCCAGAGATGGGCTGAGACCCGGATATGGCTTAGGGCCTGTAGTTACAATCATTATTATGGTAGACTTGTAGTATAAGGCAAGTATGGTTTAGAGTCCGAGCCGGACGTTCTTATGAGCCGGCCGGGACTCTAAGAGCTGCTGGGCGTCAGCCTCCCTATATAAAGGGACGACCCGGCAGCGGTTTGAGGGCGACAACAATCTCATCGAGAGCCGGGCATAGCTGTTTAGCTCCGTGGCGATCGTAACCCTAATCAATAACACCTCAAACTGGACGTAGGCTTTTACCTTCACCGTAAGGGGCCGAACCAGTATAAATCCTCGTGTTCCTTGTCCCGCATAACCCCTTCAAGCTTCCTAGTTGCGATGGCTCCACGACTAAGTCCTAGCTTGAGGACATCTGCCGTGACAATTCCACGACAGTTGGCGCCCACCGTGGGGCCAGCGCACGGTGGATTTGAGTTCTTGAAGGGTAGCTTCGAAGGGCTCAAGGGATATGCTGTGGCCGGATGACCAAGAGTCGTCGCGGCAAGCTCTACATCGACGATGCGGACTGGGGCCCCGACGCCGGCTCAATCGAGTACAGGTACCGGGTCCCCTTTGGCGTAATTCATGTCTTCATTGGCAAGATTGGTGAGCCGGGCCCCGAGCCGGATCTCTGCGCCGACCTCATTGAAATGGCTCAGCGCGCACAACCCGCCCGGGCCCGGCCTGCCTTAAGGCGCGCTTTTGTGGGATGCGTCCATGGAGGGCCCTCTGACCCATCCGGGTCCGGTGACGAGGCGGCCGCCGGCTCTGACGGCGAGTCGGCCAATGATGAGTCAAACTCGTTGTACCAACTTCAAGATGGCAGGCTCATGGGTTGTTTCGACGGTGACAGTATCCCGGACCTTCTCGAGCCACCAAGTCAGGTTGGGGTTTTTATGGCTGGTGCGCAGCCTGTTCAGAACCCTGCTGCTGGAGCGGGAAACCCGGTGCCTTCTCCGGCTCAGGTGCTGATGGATCTCATGGACAAGATGACGGCCCTGTTAACCGCCACGGTTGACCCGGCGGATAAAGCCCAGCATGATGCGGAGGTGGCACCGTTGAAATTGGATCTGATAAAAGCTAAAGAAGATCTTGCAGCAAAAGGAATCAGGCTGGCTGCAGAGCGGGCGGCTCTCGATGCCCGGACTCAGTTGATTCAGGCGCAGTCCTTACAACTCACGATAGATCAGAACGCGGCCAATGAGGTCATGAGAAGGAGGCATCAAAAGGCCCAGTCCCGACTCCCGCCGGTTTACGATCCACGCAACCTCTTCAACACGCCAGGTGCAGGGTCTAGTAACCCGCCAGGGGTCATTGCGCCCGGGTCTGGACCCCTTATTCAGCCACGAGTGATGGGGCCTCCCCAGGTGCCCCCTGCCCCGCCTCAGTATGTGCCAATACCCCCGGGTCATTATGATAACCCGCTAGAGAACATGGTAGCTGCGGCAGCACGGCTGGCGGCTCTCCCCGTTGACGGCGATTCTCCGGCGGCCATCGAAACCCGCCGGGTCAGGGAACTCCTGCAGACGGCACTAGCACAGCAAGAGGCGTACTCCTATAGCCGCGACAAGATCCACTCGACCCCTCGTCCAGGCCAGAGCCCGAGTTACAGCCGGCACATGGTCTCAGCAACCGGCTCAAGTAATGTCCGACGCCATGACCCGCCCCCTGGCCATGGCCCGATTCATAATGGAGCCTTTTACGTAGCAGACCAAGCACGGCAAGAGGCGGAGCAGGCGCCTCAATTGACGGCTTACCAGACCCCCCGGCATATCCAACGACTTCCGTTGATGTGGGTATCCCTACCAGAACCGGGGGTGTCCCTTGTTTGGTGCCAGCCATCCGTAATGAGCGTCTACCTAAAGACTTCAAGGGCCCTAGGAAGGTGCCTAACTATACAGCTGACTTACAGCCTGCGGCCTGGATTGAGAGTTATGAGATGGCTATGGAATTGCTAGAGGTCAGCGAGGCGGCCATGGCCAAATATTTCACCATGATGTTAGATGGAACCGCCCGCACGTGGTTGAAAGGGCTACCGCCGAACTCCATTGGGTCTTGGGCTGAGCTGAAAGCCCGGTTCATTCAAAACTTCAAAGATACCTGCAGGCAATCTATGTCAATTGTGGATTTGACTAACTGTAAGCAGCAGGAGGGTGAGTCCACGACCCATTGGGTTCGCCGGGTCAAGGAGATCATACATTCATCAGATAAGATGGATGCCGGCTCTGCAGTCTTAATGCTAGAACAGAACTGTCGCTTTGTGCCCCTTAAGATGAAGCTCGGGCGGATCAAGCGCGACTGCACCGATATGGGTACCCTAATGGCGGCTCTTGTCAAGTACGCCGATTCCGATGGTACCAAGGATCCCCCTTCAGACGATGAAAGGGCAGGGAAGGGAAAGAAGAATGGCAACGGCAAGGGTCCTCAGTTTAACCCGGGGAACCAAGGAGGAGGCAAGCGTAAGGCCGATGGCAGCCTAGAGTTTGTGGCCAACGCCAACTCCCAAGGTAATAACCAGCGACGCAAGGGGAGGCCCCCTCCCCGAGGCGGCGGGTCAGGTCCAACGCTGGAGCAGCTATTAAATGAACCTTGTCCAAGGCATGGCTCTAGAGAGAAGCCAGCGACTCACCTGTGGAAGGATTGCGCGATCATGAAGGCCTTTAAGAATTACAATGGCCCGGGCGGCGGCTCGGGCGCCGGCGGCTTTCATGGCCCGGGCGGCGGCTCAAATTCCGGCCCTCAGAACGGTCAAGGGGGCTTTAATCAACAGTCTGGTCAGGGCCATCAACAGCAGCAAGGGGGTTATCAGACCAACCCAAAGCAGCTTAGCGGTGGACAGTATCATGTGTTCACTACTAGTTTGTGCAAACGAGACGAGAAACTTCACAAGAGGGTTGTTAATGCTGTTGAGCCGGCGGTTCCACGTTACTTGCGGTGGTCTGAGCAGCCTATAGTGTGGAGTAGGGAGGATCACCCTCCCCGGGTGGATAACCCGGGCCACTTGGCCTTAGTGGTGGCTCCTCAGGTGGGATTGGTTGATATCCTCTATTATGAGACTTTTCGCCGTATGGGATTGGTTGATAAGAACCTCAGCCAGTCAAACACTATCTTCCATGGTGTGGTACCCGGTAAGTCGGCTTATCCAGTCGGCAAGATCGAATTGGAAGTGGCTTTTGGTGATGAGAACAACTACAGGGTGGAGAAGTTGACCTTTGAGGTGGTCAAGATAAGAAGTCCGTACCATGCTATATTTGGACGGCCGGCTTACGCCAAGTTCATGGCACGGCCGTGTTATGTGTACTTACAGCTCAAGATGCCGGGTCACAATGGGACCATTACGGTTCACGGCAGCCGGAAAGTGGCTCTGGAGTGTGAGGAAGGTGCTGCAGCTTATGCAGAGTCTGTTTGCGCCACAGAGGAGTTGAAGTTTTATAAAGACAATGTTGACCCAACAGATATGACCTCTCTGAAAAAGCCAACCACGGAGAATGAACCGGCAATGAAATTTAAGTCAGCTGACGAGACTAAACTTGTTGATTTTGTTCCAGGTGACTCGTCTCAGCAGTTTAACATCAGTGCAAATCTGGACCCGAAATAGGAAAGCGCGCTCATCGAGTTCATCCGTGAGAATAGGGACATCTTCGCATGGAAACCTTCTGACATGCCAGGTGTACCTAGAGAACTCGCTGAGCACACTCTCAATGTTGATCCGAAATTTAAGCCGGTCAGACAGTTCCTTCGGCGGTTTAATGAAGAGAGGCGAAAAGCTATTGGTGAAGAAGTAGCCCGGCTCTTGGCGGCCGGGTTTATCGTTGAAGTCTTTCACCCAGAGTGGTTGGCTAACCCGGTGCTCGTGCTCAAGAAGAACGGCACCTGGCGGATGTGTGTGGACTACACGGATTTGAACAAGGTGTGTCCGGCTGATCCTTTTGCTCTCCCCCGTATTGATCAAATCATTGATGCTACGGCAGGTTGCGCACGCTTAAGTTTCTTGGATGCTTATTCCGGGTATCATCAGATTAAGATGGCAGTTAAGGACCAGGAGAAGACGGTGTTCATCACTCCCTTTGGAGCCTTCTGCTATGTGTCTATGCCCTTTGGACTCAAATGTGCACAAGCGACTTACCAGCGTTGTGTACAGAATTGTCTTCATAAACAGATCGGGCGCAATGTTCACGCTTACGTGGATGATATTGTGGTTAAATCCATCAAGGAGGAAACCCTGATAGATGACTTAAGGGAAACCTTCGATAATCTCCGGGTCTACAAGATGATGCTTAACCCGGCCAAGTGTGTTTTTGGTGTTCCTGCAGGCAAACTATTGGGCTTCTTGGTTTCTGACAGAGGTATTGAGGCTAACCCGGAGAAGATCAAGGCCATCACCTCCCTGGCTAAGCCGGCGTGTATAAATGACGTTCAGCGTTTGACGGGTCGCATCGCTGCTTTAAGCCGGTTTATAAGCCGTTTGGGTGAGAAGGCTATGCCTTTATATCAGTTGATGAAGAAAACTGATACCTTTGTCTGGAATGATGCAGCTAATACCACCTTTGAGGATTTGAAAAAGCAAGTGGCAGAGCCCCCCGTCCTTGCTGCTCCGGTTGATAAGGAGCCCTTGCTACTGTATGTGGCGGCAAACGCACGGGCCGTCAGCGTGGATATTGTGGTGGAGTGCAAGGAGGCGGGTAAGGAGCATCTGGTTCAGCGGCCGGTTTATTATGTCAGCGAAGTGCTCATTGAGTCCAAGCAGCGGTACCCACATTGGCAGAAGCTTGTGTATGGTGTGTTCATGGCGAGCCGGAAGCTTAAGCATTATTTTCAGGGTCATCCCATTACTGTGGTCAGTTCTGCCCCTCTTGGTGATATTATCCAGAACAGAGAGGCCACAGGGAGAATTGCTAAGTGGGCTATAGAACTTGGACCTCATGGTCTCAAATATGTGCCACGCACTGCTGTTAAATCTCAGGCTTTGGTGGATTTCATCAACGATTGGACAGAGTCACAAGTGCCTGAGCAAAAGCCGGATAACACTTATTGGACCATCCACTTTGATGGGTCCAGACAGTTGGAGGGCTCGGGGGCTGGTGTTGTATTGGCTTCCCCTAAAGGTGACAAATTCCATTATGTGCTACGGTTGATGTTTCCTTGCACTAACAATGCGGCTGAATACGAGGCTTTGCTCCACGGTCTTCGGGTGGCTAAGGAGATGAGCTTAAGCCGGGTAAGGTGCTTTGGTGACTCAGACTTGGTGGCTCAACAAGTATCAGGCACCTGGGACTCTAAGGATCCTCTCATGGCGGCTTATCGCCGCGAGGTTGATGCCATTGCTGGGCACTTTCAGGGATACCAAGTGGAGCACATTGATCGCAGGAAGAACGAGGCGGCTGATGCTTTAAGCCGGCTAGGCTCCCAGCGAAAACCGGTACCGCCTAACACTTTCTTGGATGTCCTGTATAACCCGTCGGTTCGGTTGCCTACAGAGGAGGACTTGGCTATCCCTGACCCGGAGGCACGACTGGTGGCGGCTCTTCACGTCATACCAGACTGGACAATGCCATATCTAGCTTATATAACCCGGGGAGAGTTGCCTGAGGATGAAACTTTGGCCAGACAAATCACCTGGCGGGCTAAGTCAATGATCGTCATCGATGGCGAGTTGCATCATCGCAGTGTTTCAGGGACTTTTCAGCGTTGTATCTCCCCTGAGGAAGGTCAGGAGATCTTGCGCGAGATCCATGAAGGGGATTGTGGCCATCATGCCGGTTCAAAATCTTTTGTGGCCAAGGCTTTCCGTCATGGTTTTTATTGGCTGACGGCTCACGCTGATGCAGAGGACTTGGTCAGTAAATGCGATGGTTGCCAAAGGTTTTCACGACGGGCTCATATGCCGGCTCAGGAGTTGAGGATGATCCCAATCACTTGGCCCTTTGCGGTCTGGGGGCTTGATATGGTTGGGCCTTTTAAATGGTCCAAGGATAAGAAAACCCACCTCTTGGTGGCCGTTGACAAATTTACGAAGTGGGTGGAGGCTGAGCCAATTAGCAAGTGCGATGCAGCCACGGCGGTTCAATTTATGAAAAAGGTGATTTTCCGCTTCGGTTTTCCGCACAGCATCATAACTGACAATGGCACCAATTTATCCAAGGGCGCTATGGAAGAATTTTGTCAACGAGAGCACATCCGACTTGATGTTTCCTCAGTGGCTCATCCCCAATCCAATGGTCAAGCTGAGAGAGCTAACCAGGAGATTCTGAAGGGCATCAAACCCCGGCTTTTGGTCCCTTTGCAACGGACGCCGGGTTGTTGGGTGGAGGAGTTGCCCTCCGTCTTATGGAGCATCAACACTACTCCTAACAGGTCTACAGGCTTCACGCCTTTCTTCATGGTTTATGGAGCAGAAGCAGTCCTCCCCAGCGACATCCGTCACGATTCACCTCGTGTGGCGGCTTATGTTGAGACGGATAATGAACAGGCGCGCCAAGATGCTCTGGACTTGTTGGACGAACAGCGTGAGGTGGCAGCAGCCCGTTCAGCGATTTACCAACAAGACCTGCGCCGTTATCATAGCCGCCGGGTCAAATCCCGGGTCTTCCAGGAAGGCGATCTTGTGCTCCGGCTCATCCAGGATCAAACAGATGCACACAAGTTATCCCCACCTTGGGAAGGGCCCTTTGTGGTCAGTAAGAACTTGCACAACGGGTCATATTACCTCATTGATATTCGGGAACATAAAGATTCGCGTAAATCTGAGGAGGAGACCCATCGGCCGTGGAATATAGCTCAGCTTCGGCCTTACTACACTTGAGCTGCCGGCTCTCGTGGTGTACATATTTATCTCAGACATGTATATTATGATAAGCAATAAAGCAGGGCCTCTGTCCTTTTTTCTCCCCCAATTATGCGTGTGCTATTTTTTACATGCTGACTTAAAGGAGGATCCGGCTTATGATCGTATTTGAGTCCAGCCGTAAGCAGTAAGGTCACTTGGGGGCTTCCTGTTCAAACATGGGTCGTATTCAAACCAAAGAGAACATAGCTGTCGATACCCACTTGATTGGCAAAGTGTCGAGCTCGTTGGGAAGTTATCTTTGATCATATTTGAATCACAGTTTAACCCCTCTGAGAACCGACGTGGATCGTATTCGAATCAGCGTCGTTAAACAATTTTAAGAATCACTTGGGGGCTTCCTGTTCAAACATAGGTCGTATTCGAACCAAAGAGAACATAGCTGTCGGTACCCTCTTGATTGGCATCGCCACACCCACTGGGAGCTATATGATCGTATCCGAATCTTGGCTTAACCCCTTTTGGGCCGGGTCTCTGGTCGTATTCGAACTGGAAGCCCCTAAGTTCTGATTTATCACAAGTTTACTCTGATTATGACAAAGTGTGTATGGCCGGGTTTCACCTGCCGGCTTAATTTTGGGTTTATCTTGTTAATTGAACATCATGGATGTCATCAAGGCAAGTCAATTAGAGTTAAGATACCAACCGTGCTACCCAGGTTAATAATCCGAAAGTATGCTTGCAGGCCGTTAAGTGTGTTATCACGGCTATGTTCAGAGTGTAACTAAGGACCAGTCCTTTTTGATTCATATTCCGGGTTATCCATCTCAAACACCTGCTTCTCAGGGTGGTAAGCCGCCTTGAGACTTGTGATTTGCCTTTCTATGCAGATACTTAAAAGCACCTTTTAAGGTTGAGCAAGGACAAAGGGAAAATTATGACCCGGAGGAACACCAAAAGGATAACTTCAAGGGATTTCAGCATTCATTACATGCACGATGGCACGGCAGAGATAAATTGTTGCGCCTATTCTATTACAAAATTCATCAAGTCTCAAGGATGGAGCGTTGTTCGGTGAACCGCCGGCCGCTTTATGATGCCTGTTGAGTGGAAGTCCCCGGCTCGTTCCTGTCTTCTGCTCCGGCTGATCCCAAGACCTCGAAGGTTGACGACTTCCAGTTGATACCACTGAGAGCTTTGAACTGGGCTTCTTCGTCAATTAACCCGGCCGGGTCAATTTCTGGGGCGAAGGTGTGCTGACGAGCCGGAGGAATCAGATTGAGAGCTTCATAGCGAGGGGTTGGAATCCTCTGATTCTCCGCGTTGTACCCCGGCTGATACTTGGTTAAGTTGGTGTCATTCCCGATGATGGTGGCCACCGGGCGTACAGCCTTCACGCATGCCGCGAAGTCCTTCTGGTCGAAGGCTGAGCCGTCTTCCTTCAGACTTGGGTAACCCAGGGCGATGTCTGCCGGGTCTAGCTCCGGCAGGAATGCTTTGGCCCGGCTCAGCGCGGCAATTGCTCCGGCTCTTGCGGAGGCTCGGCGTAGCTCCTGGATCCGCTGTGGCAGAACAGCGAGCCGGCGCAGGACTTCGGCCAGATGGGTTGGCACCTCGTTGGATAGGGCCACCACAGCTAAGGCGCGCTGTGACCCGGTGTAGAGTTGTTCCACCAGGGTGTACACGGCCTTTAACTTGGTGACCACGCTCTGGTTGAGGTTGGCACTCCTGGGACCTGTTTAATAAAGATCAGATAAGCCGGTGACAAGGATGAATCATAACATATACAGACTTGATGAAAGCCGGCGAGGCGACTTACCGAAGATAGCAGCCACCATTTGGGAAACCTAGCGCTTTAGGCCGGAGAGCTCAGCGGTCTTCTCAGTGAGGGCCTTCTCCGCCTGTTCTGCCCGGGTCACCAGTGCGGCTTTTTCCTCAGCCCAGCCCTTCCGCTCAGCATCAAATTCGGTCTTCAGCTTCTCTTGAGCGGCGATGCTGGAGACAAACTTGGCGTTTGCCTTCCGGGTCTCCATCTCTTGTGTCTTTAGCCGGCTCTTGAGATCCGCAAGGTCCGACTCTAATTTCTTGCCAACAGCCTGCATATATTTCCAGGTTATTAACAGTCATTCTATAAGTCCCAAGCGCTTTCCAAGCAAAGACACTTGGCACTTGGGGGCTAATGCATATTGAACGTATCTGTCTACGTACTGCCGGCTTAGTTAAGTAAGCCGGGGCCTAAGTCTACAATATATTCAAGTATAAGTTGTCGACTTGGGGGCTAGCATGACAAGGGTCACTATGCAGAAAGTAAGAAGACAGCAGAAGGATACCTCAGATTTTTGTTGGATCTGGTTGACCATGGCGATCTCGGCGTCCCGGCTCTTGTGAACTTGGTTGATGTAGCCAGAGACGAGCTCTCCAATGCTCAAGTCTGTGTAGCTGGAAAGGTCCAGATTCACCTGGTGGGGCTGCAGCAACTCCCCCTTCGCGGAGCATTTGGCCAGCACGGTCGGGCGCCCCGGCTCAACATACTCCGTCCGGGTAATTACCACGTCCGGGTCGTCAGCTGGTGGGGCTGAGCCGGAGGCCTCCGGGTTAACCGACGCTTCGGTCGTTGTCTTGGTAGTCGGGGCAGGGGCGTCAGGCGCCGTGTCCATGGGAATGGTGGCTTCGAGGGCGGAGGCAGCTGGCGGCTCTTGAGCCGTCGCCTCCGGCTCAGGCAAGTCCGGCACTCCGGCTGACCTGGTCTTCTTTGCTCTTTTGGTGAGCTTTGCCTGGGCACTGAAAAGGCAGAAATGTTAGGCATACAAAGAGTAAATACAGACAGATAATGTAAGGAGATTGTTATTACCCAGGTGCAGTCTTGAAGGCCGGCAGACTTGACTGCATGGAGTCACCCGAAGAGGGGGAGGTCTCCTGATAATTGGAGTCAGAAGAGTTGAGTGGCTGACGGATGACACCTGCCAACGGATGAAAAGGGTACAGGTGAGAAAAAACCTCAGGGCGACGCTTCCTTGTTGCGTCGGGTAACCCGGCGGAGAGGTCGGTATCCTTGCGGGCCCGGGTGTGACGCCGGCTTTCGTGAACCTGCTGCTTCAAAAGAAATTGAGGGTCTTGATGAGCTAATGGATGAGAAAAGCTTACTTTCCGGGTTACTCTTCGGACTTTCAGCTGTGGCAAAGGCTCTGAGTCGGAGGAAAGTGATGTTACCTCTTCAACCACCGAGTTACTGGCGCCGGTGTCATCCTGTCAATAAGCAAATGTTGATAAGGCGGACAGCAACAAACAACAAATATGGCAAGAGTTTAAAGGTTTAAGGGTTACCTCTGACTCGGAGCTGTCGCTTAATTGCAGTAGCTCTGAAGCAGTGGGTCTGCTTCCCTTTTTGCGAGGGGCGGCTTTCTTGGCGGCTTTCTTCGCCTTCCTGGCCTTCTTGGCCGCCTCATGGTCATACTTGACCCGCCAGAATTTATCATCAGCCTGAGAAATACAGTAATGAATTCTTAAAATGGTTCAGAGCAAGGTGACGTGCAAAGGAAGTTGAAAGGTTAAAGTCAGCGGCTTACCGCTGGGGCTGGATTGGTCTTGCAGAACGGGGCTAGCCCGGTTCTTCCACAATCTGCCAGGCTCTCGTTTAACAAAGCCTTGGTTTCTTCTTCAGCAACGTCTTCTGGAAGATCATTGCGACTGTGCCTCTGCGGGTCATCCTTTCGCCCGGTGTACTCACACATTAAGCCGGGGCGACGGCTCAATGGGATCACCCGCCATGAGATCCAGACCCGGACCAGGTCTATTCCGTTCAGACCGTTGCCTAGCAGGGCCTTGATCTTATTGATTGTTGGAAGCAAAGGCTGGCGTTCCGCGGCGGTCAGTTTGTCGGATAGCGGATGAGTCGGCTCTAGGCGTGTTGGGCGAAAGCCGGGCAGCGGGTTCTCGTCAGCCGGGGACGTGTCTTGGCAGTAGAACCAAGTCATATTCCAGTCCTTGGGGTGGCTTGGCAGCTCTGCGTAAGGGAATAGACAGTCCCTGCGCCGTTGGATGGAGATGCCGCCTAATTCCAGACTTGGCCCGTTCGCACACTCGTTTTGGCGGTTTAAGTAGAACAGTTCTCTGAAAAGCAGCAAACTGGGCTCCTCTCCAAGGTACACTTTGCAAAAGACTTGGAAGTTGCAGATGTTGGATACGGAGTTGGGTCCTATATCCTGAGGCCGAAGGTCAAAGAAGTTGAGCACGTCCCGGAAGAATTTTGAGCCGGGCGGTGCGAAGCCCCGGCTCATATGGTCCGCAAAGATCACTACCTCCCCGTCCCTCGGTTGTGGTCTTTCTTCGGACGGATCAGGGGCACGGTAGGACATCACTTCCTTCTTGGGCAGATATCCAGACTTAATGAAGTTGGCCAGGGTGTCGTCAGTAACATTGGATCTCATCCAGTTGCAAGTGATGGGAGCCTTGGGAGGCATGGTGAAGGTTGGTGGTCTATGGTAAAGAGAAAAGTGTCCGGGTTAATTGTAAGCCGGAGATTATCATTCAAACTACAATGGCGGCTTATGAAGGGGACTAATGATATATATTCAGATACGGTGGGTTATCTAAGCCGTAGGGGCATTCAGAATAAGTTGGTCATCTACGGCTTACTGCAGTTAAGCCGGAGGATTCTACAGAGCATGGTTCTCTTTAAACCGGAAAGTTCTATGGCGCGTGTTTTCTTTAAGTCGGCAATATAAGCCGCCAAGATTCAAGGGCTGCAGTTTTTACTAAGTGTGGTAAAACAGATTTCACATATTGCAGTAACTTTTTCGGATCAAAATGGTCGGGTGAAATGAATATTTTCTAGACCTAAAAAACAGAGGCGGAAGAAGTTCTTGAGGATTGAACATGGTTCTTATGCAGTAAAAAGAGGGTTTTTGCAGGTGAAATGGATCCCAAACATCTACCGCACTGACTTTATGCAAGGTAAAAGATCAACCGAGTGTGGTGACTACAAGAGCTACTGAGGTTTGGGGCAATGGTGATGAACGCGAAGAACACAAGATGAACCCTACCGTAGATCTATCTGACAGGGCAAAGGAGACTCACCGGAGTTGGAAAGAGCGGAGGTCACTGCCGTGAATCTGGTCCGAATCAGGGTGATGCAGCGGCCGGGTTGATGAAGACCAGGGGCGCGACGGCGGCGGCAGTGGCGGAGCTCGGGCAGAGGAGCGACGGCGCGAGGAGGAAGAAGGAGAGTGTGAGAAGAAAGCGCTGGGCCGGCCTATTTATAAGGCAGAGTCATAAGTGGGCGCGAGATTCAAGGAGACCACGGCGTGGTTATCTCCCCCTCACGGCGCCTCGATTTTCGGAATGACAGTAAAAGCAAAGATCCGTTGCGGATCTGGCGGAGTAAAAACGGACTTAATGGAGGATGACGTCACGGCGGATTATCCGGAGTCCAGAGGATGACGTCACTCCGGGTTATGGCCTTCACATGAATGGTAAGCCGGAGATTTTTTTTGTCGGCAGAGTTGAAGATTGACACGAGCCGGCTCAAGTCAATCTGGGGCCTAATGTTGAGGATGTAGACCTTGGAGTCACCCGCCAGGAGGGCCGGGTTACTCTTTGGATGGTCATTGCCAGAAGCCCGGAGCCAAGTTTCAAGACGATGGGCCAGAGATGGGCTGAGACCCGGATATGGCTTAGGGCCTGTAGTTACAATCATTATTATGGTAGACTTGTAGTATAAGGCAAGTATGGTTTAGAGTCCGAGCCGAACGTTCTTATGAGCCGGCCGGGACTCTAAGAGCTGCTGGGCGTCAGCCTCCCTATATAAAGGGACGACCCGGCAGCGGTTTGAGGGCGACAACAATCTCATCGAGAGCCGGGCATAGCTGTTTAGCTCCGTGGCGATCATAACCCTAATCAATAACACCTCAAACTGGACGTAGGCTTTTACCTTCACCGTAAGGGGCCGAACCAGTATAAATCCTCGTGTTCCTTGTCCCGCATAACCCCTTCAAGCTTCCTAGTTGCGATGGCTCCACGACTAAGTCCTAGCTTGAGGACATCTGCCGTGACAATTCCACGACAGGATAGGAATCTTTTCCGTCACAAACTCATGCTTGGCAACAAAAGGTCTTGAAATGAAAGAAAGAGATGCACCAGTATCAAATAAGACTTTTGCAGGAATATCATTAACTGAGAGATTACCCATTATCACATCAGTAGATTCCTCCGCTTGAGCTGCATTCATCATGTTCACCTTTGCAGACTTGGGATTATGCTTGACCACTGCATTGCTGGAAAATCTCACAGGAGGAGGAGGTGGAAGACGCCTTTGGTTGAAGCACTTGTTAGCATAGTGACCTTTCTGCTGACACTTGTTGCAAGTCACCTCTGAGAGTGGATGGTGATAAGGAGCATTGGACTTTGGAGCTTGATTTTGAGACTTGTTCTGATAGCCAGGGTTGGAAGAGTGGGAAGATCCATGGCCACCTTTGTTCTTCTGCTGGTAAGGCTGACGAAACGGAGGAGGAGGAGGCAACCAGAACTTCTGTTGCTTAGCAGCCACTAGTGAGGAAGAAGAAGACTGAACTGCGTCCCTGACTCTCTTCTTAGAAGCCTCACACTTGAGCTGGGCAGCCTCTTGCTTCAGTGCCATGTTATAGAATTGATCAAACTGAGTAGGCTCAACAAGAACGAGAGCTAACTGCAGATCCTCTCTAAGGCACCTCTGAAGTGATAGATCATGCTCTTTTCATCAGGAACGTCTTGCTTAGCGAAGCGAGCGAGTTTCTGAAACTGGATGTTGAATTGATACACAGACATGTTGCCTTGCTCGAGATTGCGGAACTCCTCACGCTTGCTCTCAACAACACTTTGTGGAATGTGGTGTGCTTTGAAGTCCCGACAGAAGTCAGTCCAAGTGATCACACGACCTCCTCTGGAATCTTTGTATTGTTGATACCAATCAGCAGCTTGGTCCAAAACATCCTTACTAAACATCTCCAAAAGGAGCATAGATCTCTCTGTAGCCACATGGATACATAGCAACAAAATAACAGCAGACACAAACTTAGAAAAACTACTAAGTCCCTGAAATCAGAAACATCACGAAGCCTAGTTTGCATGCTTGTGCTAGTCACCACAGAGATCACAAAAATACATGGCAGACACCTCTGTAAATATGGCATGGCATACATCAAAACACATGTAGAGCTCATGCCCATAAGATGCACACATCAAAATCAACAAAAATAACAAATCACCAAGTTCTGATAAGTAACAGCAGTTAACAGCAATTAGCACTCTTGCACCCGAGATTTGGGCATCAAGATGGACTCAAATGAACATGGTGCAATGGAGCAAAATGAAGAGCATCTCGAGACAAACATTTCGATATATTACACGCATGAAATGGAGCTATATGCAGAGAGTTATGATGCGATGAACATGAGCATGTATTGTAAATAATTCAAGACTTGGAGAAAATCGGGAGAGGGGAGAAGTCAACCGCCTCGTTGACTCGATCGGATCTGGCCGAGCTCGACCTCGAGCTCGCCGGAGAAGGAAGGGGCGCGGTGGCCGGAGGTGTTGGAGAGGAAGGAGAGGAGCCGGCGGAGGGCGCGGCGTCGGAGGGCGGTGCGGAGGAGCGGGGCGCCGCGGGGACGCGGTCGCCGG
>NC_057814.1:322796790-322845117 GCF_018294505.1 Triticum aestivum | reverse complement strand
GCAGCCCGGGCGACGTGGCGCGCCGTGAGTGGCTGCGGCCGGCGGCGGAATTTGTCCGGCGGCGGCAGACGCGTCCGGCCGCGGAGAGGGGAAGTGGACTAGGGTTTTGCACCGCGAATATTTCGGAGGGGGAGGTGTTTTATAGGTAGAGGGAGCTAGGAGACTCCAAATGGAGTGCGGTTTTCGCCCACACGATCGTGATCGAACGACCTAGAGAATGGAAGAGACTTAGAGGGGTTTTGGGATGTTTGGAGGGGGGGTTTTCTGCAACACACAAAAGGACTTTGCGGTTACCCGGTTAGCCGTTGGAGCATCAAACGACCTCCAAATGAAACGAAACTTGACAGGTGGTCTACCGGTGGTATACCAAGGCCACTTGGCAAACCTCGGTCCATTCCGAGAACGTTCAACACCCGCTCACGAAAAGAAACAAGAGGGGTGCGCCGGAGGAGGTGGGAGTGCCGGATTGCAAAACGAACAACGGGGAAAATGCTCGGATGCAAAAGACGAACACGTATGCAAATGCAATGCATATGATGACATGATAAGAGATGCATGACATGAACAAAATGCAATACGAAAATCAAAACCCTACCATGAAGTGAATATCATAACACATAGCCGAAAATGGCAAGAGTTGGAGTTACAAATATGGAAAGTTACATCCGGGGTGTTACAGATCATTACTAGTTTGCGACCGTTTGCGTAGCTTCTCATCTTACTCTTGTACTCATAAGTTAGCCACCATACATTGCTTAGCCGCTGCTGCAACCTCACCACTTATCCTTTCCATACCCATTAAGCTTTGCTAGTCTTGATACCCATAGTAATGGGATTGCTGAGTCCTCGTGGCTCACAGATTACTACAGCACCAGTTGCAGGTACAGGTAATGCGATGATCATGACGCGAGAGCGATGATTGCCCGTTTTGAGTTCTTCTTCGTCGATCTTGGGTTAGGTTCCTGGTCGGCAGTCTGGGCTAGCAGGGTGGATGTCGTTTGAGTTTCTGTTTGTGTTTCATCTGTAGCCGGATGTTGTTCTATGTATGATGTATTGATGTATTCTTGCGGCATTTGTATGCCTTGTATGTATCCCCATCTATTATGTAATGGATCGATGTAATGATATCCACCTTGCAAAAGCGTGTCAATATGCGGTTCTATCCTTGGGGGACCCTCGAGTCTCTTTAGGATAGTGTCGCATATTGGGCGTGACAAAGACCCACAGTCATTCTCCTCCGGTCCCTTCCTTCTGTCGGCACCACTCCAACCATGGCCTCCTGGCGCTCCAAAGCTCTCTTGGACGTACTGTCGCAGGAGTAGACGAAGGACATCGGCGGCTCCGCTCCTGGCGCACTCCAAAGCTCTCTTGGATGTACTATCGCAGGAGCAGACGAAGGACATCGCCGGCTCCCCCCCGGGCGCCCTCCGCTGCCGCGACCACGAAGCCAGCGCGCGTGCGCGGGCGCAGCCGGCAACGATGAAGAGTAGTACATGGTAGGTTGATGCCGCTCTGGTCCCATGAAGTACACCACTCCTCCACTCAGTCGACGCCAAGCTTGGTAGGGTAAACATCAGCGGCCGATTAGCCGCTTGACGGCGACGTGGAGGCGGAAATCTTCAGAACCTTGTGCTCCGGAGGAGGAGGTTATCGAGGCGGAGCTGGACAAGGCCGAGGCGGATGAGGAGGAGGTAAAGGCAAATGCCGGAGCGTCAGTTCCCGGGGTGATAGAGGCAAAGGTGTCCCGTCTTTCGATGAGATGATGGATATCGCTTTGGTGGAAGTTGACTTTGACGATCCAAGTACGAACGTGCGATGACGTCGCGCCTTAGCAATCGCTAAACCAACTCCGAGAGGTTATTGACCACGCCGGAGCACGATCAACCTGACCACGAGGGTTTGTTTCCTGCGAGCAAACGAAGAACAAGCAAGAAACTGAGATTGCAATCTGGATATTGTGAATATAAGATGAAAGCTTTATTAATCAAGGTGGGGTTCTGTGACGCCTTTGTCTGGTCGTTGAACACAAACGAAGTACGCGAAGTTGCAGCTTTGGCGAACTTTTAATCTAAACAAAACCCAAAGTCTAAACGACGCCCTAAGGGCTGTATATATGGAGGAAGAGGGGGGAATTTCGTGGCCCTTGGGGAAGGGGTCCGAAACCAACCCTATCTCTTGTTTCCCCACACATACGGACTTTAAAAATAGCCTATACTCAAGTATTTCGAAATTACATGGGCCTGGCCCAATAATAAGGTGACGCAGCACCTAGAATAGCCTCTGGACGAAAGTTATGAAGTAGCATCTTGTATATTTCGTCCAAGGCTTCATGCACGCATTATGGTGGCTTCAATGTCCTGAAATCATCACTTGTAACTCCGTTCTTGTCCCCCATGCGCATGCCCTCATCTCCATGCTTGTTCTTGCTCCAATGTTCATCCTTCTCAAAGCTAGGCCCTTCATTTGTAAGCAAAACAAATGTATCCAATTTAGGCAGCATCATATTCTCATGAACATTAGAATCATTACCAAGAAACGAAAGTACCTGGTAATTTAATTGGCGTGCGCGAGCTCTAGTAATTGGTCCAGTATGTATAGCAGCAGGGGCTGTGGGTGTAACAATGGTATGGATGTCCTCATCATCCTCCCCTTCTTGAAATGAAGTCGTCCTCGACGGAAGCTCATCTCCCTCACCCAAATAAGGCTTCAAATCTGCAATGTTAAAAGTGGGACTAACCCCAAAATCTGCAGGCAGCTCAAGTTTATATGCATTATCATTTATTTTCTCTAACACCTTAAAAGGACCATCAGCACGTGGCATTAGCTTTGATTTGTGCAAATCAGGAAATCTATCCTTACGCAAATGTAACCAAACAAGATCTCCAGGTGCAAACACAACATGTTTTCTACCCTTATCTCCAGCAAGTTTATATTTAGCATTCATACGCTCAATGTTTTCCTTAGTTAACTCATGCATTTTTAAGATCAATTCAGCACGTTGTTTAGCATCAAAATTAACCTTCTCCAAAGATGGAAGAGGCAACAAATCAATAGGTGCACGAGGTAGGAAACCATACACAATTTCAAAAGGGCACATCTTAGTAGTAGAATGCAATGACGATTATAAGCAAACTCAATATGAGGCAAGCATTCTTCCCACATTTTCTTATTATTCTTCAAAACAGCCCTAAGCATAGTAGACAATGTTCTATTGACTACTTCAGTTTGTCCATCAGTTTGGGGATGACAAGTAGTACTAAAAAGCAGTTTAGTCCCCAACTTAGCCCATAAACATCTCCAAAAGTGGCTAAGAAATTTAGTATCACGATCTGAAACAATAGTATTTGGCACACCATGCAAACGAATAATTTCACGGAAGAACAAATCAGCAACATTAACAGCATCATCGCTTTTATGACATGGTATAAAGTGTGCCATTTTTGAGAATCTATCCACGACAACAAATATGCTATCCCTCCCCTTCTTTGTTCGAGGTAAACCTAAAACAAAGTCCATAGATATATCCTCCCAAGGAACACTAGGTACAGGCAAAGGCATATATAAACCATGAGGATTGAGTCGTGACTTAGCTTTTTGACATGTAGTGCAGCGAGCAACAAAACGCTCAACATCCCGTCTCATCTTTGGCCAAAAGAAATGTGTAGCAAGTACGTCCTCCGTCTTCTTCACGCCAAAGTGTCCCATTAATCCTCCTCCATGCGCCTCCTGCAACAACAAAAGACGAAGAGAGCTAGCTGGAATGCATAGCTTGTTAGCACGGAACACAAATCCATCATTAACGACAAACTTGTTCCAGGTTCTTCCTTCTTTACAATTCTGCAAAACATCTTAAAATCAGCATCATGCACATATTGATCTTTGATGGTCTCCAAACCAAATATTTTGAAGTCAAGTTGTGAAAGCATAGTATAGCGACGAGACAATGCATCAGCAATAACATTTTCTTTACCCTTCTTGTGTTTAATGACATAAGGGAAAGTTTCAATGAATTCAACCCATTTAGCATGTCTACGATTCAGTTTAGCTTGACTTTTAATATGTTTCAAAGATTCATGATCAGAATGTATAACAAATTCTTTGGGCCATAAATAATGTTGCCATGTTTCTAAAGTCCGAACAAGAGCATATAGTTCTTTATCATAAGTAGAATAATTCAGACTAGGCCCACTCAATTTTTCAGAAAAGTATGCAACAGGTTTACCATCTTGTAATAACACACCTCCTAATCCAATTCCACTAGCATCACATTCAAGCTCAAAAGTCTTATTAAAATCAGGAAGTTGGAGTAAAGGAGCATGTGTCAACTTATCTTTCAATACCGTGAAGGCTTCTTCCTGTGCGGTACCCCAAACAAAAGGCACATCCTTCTTTGTAAGCGCGTTGAGAGGTGCAGCAATGGTGCTAAAATCTCTCACAAAACGCCTATAGAAACCAGCAAGTCCAAGAAAACTCCGCACTTGTGTGACCGTTTTGGGCTGCGGCCAACTCTCAATAGCTTCAATCTTGGCTTTATCAACTTCAATTCCCTGTGGAGTAACAACATAGCCAAGAAAAGATAGTCGGTCGGTGCAAAAGGTGCACTTCCCAAGGTTACCAAACAAACGTGCATCACGTAGAGCAATAAAAACAGCACGTAAATATTCCAAATGTTCTTCCAAAGATTTGCTATAAATTAGTATATCATCAAAATAGACTACCACAAATCGTCCAATGAAAGCACGTAAAACTTCGTTCATTAGTCTCATGAAAGTACTAGGTGCATTAGTTAACCCAAAAGGCATGACTAACCACTCATATAAACCAAACTTAGTTTTAAATGCAGTTTTCCATTCATCTCCCAATTTCATACGAATTTGATGGTATCCACTACGCAAATCAACTTTGGAGAATATTGTAGAGCCACTCAATTCATCAAGCATATCATCTAGCCTAGGAATAGGATGACGATAACGAATAGTAATATTATTAATGCCTCTACAATCAACACACATACGCGACGTACCATCCTTTTTAGACACTAGTATAATAGGAACAGCACAAGGACTAAGAGATTCGCGTATATAACCTTTGTCGAGCAGCTCCTGTACTTGACGCATAATCTCCTTCGTCTCCTCTGGATTGGTACGGTATGGTGCACGGTTGGGTAGCGATGCACCGGGAATTAAATTAATTTGATGCTCAATCCCTCGAATAGGTGGTAATCCCGGTGGCACGTCTTGTGGGAAGACATCAGCGAACTCCTGCAAAATGTTAGTGACAGCAGAGGGCAAAGAGGAAGGCACGTCCTCGAATGAAAATAATGCCTCTTTGCACACAAAAGCATAGCAAACAGATTTGTTGAAATCTAGCTCATCAATATCAGATTTTGTGGCAAGTAAACATGCACTTTTCAATTTAATTTCAGAAACAACACTAGATGGTTTATTATTAGGTTTCATTTGTTGCTCAAATTCTTTTGCCACAATCTGATTTTCACTCTTATTTTTCTCCTGTTTTGCTTTATTAGCTCTATTAATGTCATCTTTCAAAATGGAATCAGGAGCCATAGGAAGCAAAGTAATATTTTTATCCTTATGAACAAGAGTATACTGATTGTTTCTACCATGGTGTACAGAATTTTTATCAAATTGCCATGGTCTACCAAGTAATAAGGAACATGCTTGCATGGGTACCACATCACAATCAACATAATCAGCATATGTAGAGATACTAAAATGCACACGAACAGTACGTGTTACCTTAACCTTGCCGCTGTTGTTGAACCATTGGATGTAGTAAGGATGTGGATGTGGTCTTGTGGTGAGAGATAGTTTCTCCACCATCTCCATGCTAGCCAAGTTGTTACAGCTCCCTCCATCTATGATGACGTGAACAGAACGTTCCTTCACAACTCCCTTTGTATGGAACAAATTATGCCTCTGATTTTGCTCTGCTTGTGTGACCTGCACACTCAAAACACGTTGAGCAACTAAACATTCATACCTGTCAGCGTCTTCAGGAGCCATGTATTGCGTCTCATTTTCAGAATCATCTCCACCATGTTCTTCACGTGTAATAAGAGCCAAAGTCTCCTCATCATAGTCACTAGCGGACTCATACCCACCATCCTCAGTAGCAATCATCACACGCTGAGATTTGCATTCTCTCGCATAATGTCCTCTTCCCTTACAACGACGACAAATAATATCACTTGTGTGCCATGTTGACGCCATGGAAGAAGAAGAGCTCTGCGCAGGCCCGGCAGGTGTGCTCTTGGCAGAGAGTGGTAGTTGTGCCTGCTTTCTTGTATCACGGCTGGAGGTGGCACCTGATGGAGGTGATGGTGAAGTGGAAGTAGAGGATGCACGTGGTGTCCATGATGAAGGTCGACCTGCAGAAAAGTTAGTTCGCGCCAATGCCTGTCGATCCTGCACTTCACGTTCAGCTTTACAAGCAAGATGGAATAAACGAGTGATATTATTATAATCCTTATACTCTAGAATGGTCTGAATCTCTTTATTTAATCCACCCATAAGACGTGCAAGCATAGCTTCATTCTCCTCAACAATACCACATCTAATCATGCCAGTTTGTAATTCCTGATAATATTCTTCTACAGAATTTTTCCCTTGTCTTAAGCGCTACAATTTTTGAAGTAATTCACGTTGATAATATGGTGGAACCCAACGAGTACGCATAGCAGTTTTCAAAGCAGCCCAAGTAGCTGGAACAGGATATAATCTACAATGTTCAGACCACCAAACACATGCAAAGCTAGTGAAAGCACAAACAGCAGCAGGAACACGTCTCTCCTCAGGATATTGTAAACATGTAAATCGTTGTTCAGTTTCTAGCTCCCAAGTAAGATATATATCAGGAACATATCTACCCTCAAATGGTGGAATATTCAATTTCAGTTTAGGGAGATGGTCATGATCTCGTACCTGAGGTGGTGGTGCCGGCCTACCGTTGCGAATATATACCTGAGGTCGACCTGCTGGTGGTCGTGCTGGTGGCTGCACGTAGTTCTGATTTTGATCAACCTCATCCTCATAATCGCCCGCATAATCGTCATCCTCCTCAGCCGCCGCAGTAGCAGGAGCCAAAGAAGCATCAACAGTAGGTGCAGTGGCACCCGAATTTTGACCAGTCTCAATTGGAACGCGCTGTGCTCGTCCCACTTGATTTGGAAGGCAGCGTTGGAGATGTGGTTGTTGTTGTTGTAGAGGTGCGACATATGCAGCTGGTGGTGGTTGGGGAAGACGCTTAAGTAATTCAGTAAACTTGTTATCCAGCTTTGTCTCGAACGACTTCTCCACGGCATCTATCTTCTCCATAGCCTCTTCAAATCTGTTTAGCACATCTCCCACCTGGCCACTCATCATTTGCTGAAATTTATCATGCAACTCCTTGTTCGTCATGTTCTCCCAATCAGTCTCATCGGCTTGTGATCCTGCCATGGTTAGCAGTAATAGAAACACAAAAGAATATGATCCTACAGACTACTAGGAAGTGGTGGTGATGGTGATGTGTCACAAATCCTTCAAGCGAATCTCAAATTCTTACCAGTTCTTACCCAGCAGCAGGTGGTGATCGGCAACCGTTGTAGTCAAAACTCTCAAAGCTTGGATAGAGCGATTACCAGGGAGAGTCAAACGCACGATGTAGATGTATGTGGAGCTGGGAAGGCTTATAATATGGTAGCAAAAATGGTCAGCAATAATCAATACAGAGATGCAAAGTTGAATAAACGCTCAACGACGGTACTGTGCTGGTCCTAGGCTAGACCGTGCTAGAGACGCGAGCCTAGAACACTAACAAAATCACGGCGCTGCACGTAAACAAAGGAAAAGCACACTCTGGAATTTTTTTTTGCTCTTTTTTTCGCGCTCTTTTTTTTGCGCTCTTTTTTTTGCGCCTCTTTTTTTTGCGAAAAATCACTATAATGGCGAGTGTCTCAAAATTCTTCCCAGGTCAAACTGACAGGATAGGCACAAAATTTTTTTGACTAATTTTTTTCCGGAAATCAGGGCAGCGACGACGAGAAAGTGCGACAAAAAATCATTATGATGGCGAGTGTCTCAAAACACTCCCCGGGACCTAAAAATAGGATAGGGAAAAATATTTTTGGTCGCCGAAATTTTGGCCTAAAAACTGCCCGGGGGTCTCCAGACTCTTTTTTTTCGAGACCTACTCAGGCAAGGAAACACGAAACGGAAAATAGATGGATCTCTAAAACAAACCAAATATGAAAAGAACTCGGATTGGTTGTGGATATATGGTGGTAGGATATGGCAGCGGTGGTGCTATATGGTAGCGGTGGTGGTATATGGATACGGATCGGTGGTGGTATATGGATACGGATTGGTGGTGGTAGATGGCAAGGCGATGATGATGGTGCGGCGGCGGCGTGACAACTTATGACCAGAACTCGAAACTCTAAAAGACTAGACTCTAAGACCAGCAACTTGACACGACGATGCAACCGCAAATTCAACAAAGCAAAAACCCTAAAAAGATTATGCAAAGGCTCAGATTGGTTCGGATATGATGAACTAACCCTAATTTTTTTGTGGCTTTTTCGTGGACTGTAGGTATGAAGAACAGACTTGATCTAAACTACGAAAAACTGTAAAATCTCACCGAGCAACCTGGAAATCTGATACCACTTGATAGAGGCAAAGGTGTCCCGTCTTTCGATGAGATGATGGATATCGCTTTGGTGGAAGTCGACTTTGACGATCCGACTACGAACGTGCGATGACGTCGCGCCTTAGCAATCGCTAAACCAACTCCGAGAGGTTATTGACCACGTCGGAGCACGATCAACCTGACCACGAGGGTCTGTTTCCTGCGAGCAAACGAAGAACAAGCAAGAAACTGAGATTGCAATCTGGATATTGCGAATATAAGATGAAAGCTTTATTGATCAAGGTGGGGTTCTGTGACGCCTTTGTCTGGTCGTTGAACACAAACGAAGTACGCGAAGTTGCAGCTATGGCGAACTTTTAATCTAAACAAAACCCAAAGTCTAAACGACGCCCTAAGGGCTGTATATATGGAGGAAGAGGGGGGAATTTCGTGGCCCTTGGGGAAGGGTTCCGAAACCAACCCTATCTCTTGTTTCCCCACACATACGGACTCTAAAAATAGCCTGTACTCAAGTATTTCGAAATTACATGGGCCTGGCCCAATAATAAGGTGACGCAACACCTAGAATAGCCTCTGGACGAAAGTTATAAAGTAGCATCTTGTATATTTCGTCCAAGGCTTCATGCACGCATTATGGTGGCTTCAATGTCCTGAAATCATCACTTGTAACTCCGTTCTTGTCCCCCATGCGCATGCCATCATCTCCATGCTTGTTCTTGCTCCAATGTTCATCCTTCTCAAAGCTAGGCCCTTCATTTGTAAGCAAAACAAATGTATCCAATTTAGGCAGCATCATATTCTCATGAACATTAGAATCATTACCAAGAAACGAAATTACCTGGTAATTTAATTGGCATGCGCGAGCTCTAGTAATTGGTCCAGTATGTATAGCAGCAGGGGCTGTGGGTGTAACAATGGTATTGATGTCCTCATCATGGGGCTCACGGCCGGACATGGTGGTCGCGCGCTGGCGATCATTTAGATTAGGTTTACAGTAGGTTTTAGTATGGTTTGTGCGAAATATGTAATGAATTTCGTCCAGTTTATGGGAAAAGTTTTCCAAATGTAATGAATTTCATCTGGTTAATTTGAAATTTGCTTTGTTTGCACGAATTTCGTCCGGTTAGATCATATAGTTGTTGAAAGGTATGCGGGCAACATTGGATAGTCCTCTGGCATCAGTGTCCTCGGACAGATACCGGTGTAAATTTGTGGGTCAGCGCTGGAGATGCCCTAACTATCATGCTATAATTGCTAACAGTGCTCTATTATTTTGCAGGGGACAGATACCGTGTTTCACACTCCTCCCACGTAAGAGTGTAGACGCTTGCTTACATAAAAATGGAGCAAGTGGACGGCACTGTAGCACGTCATATCACTCAAACTAGTCAGCCTAACGCGCGGGAAAGCCCCGCCCTCGTCATTTTGTTCTGGATTTATATCGATTGATCACACGAAAATGTTACGCTTTGCAAGTTCAAAAGGAAAAGGCGGCACACTTAAAGCACGCCTGTCGCGTTCGCGTCGCACCCCTGACAGTCTGGCTCGCACACCGCTCACCAGAGGGGACACGCGTTATCTCGCATTTTCACTGACATGTGGGACAGCAATTGAATAAACCGTCGATAGCCGATAGCCGATATCTAATCGCTCGGCGGGCGTCGGCTGAGAAGAGAGAGATGGGGGAGGGAGAAGAGATCGCCCGCCCGCCGCGCACGGACTCCAAGCAATATGGTGATAATGTGAGGTGGGCCATGTGGGAGTCCGGATCGCTTCCAAGCCCGCATCTGACCGCCCTGGCCCACCAGAAAAGCCCTCCCCCTCCCGTGCACGCTCCCCCCTTAGACACCAGCTGGCCGCATTCATAGCAAGTACAATACTGGGCTATAAGCACGCTTATGTGGAGGAGAGAGAGGCATTAAAAAAGTTAAGGAGTGAGCTCCACAAGAGCCCGTCTCTACACGTGCTTCTAGGCATAAAAAACTAATTCTAAAAAACAAAGGTAAAAAAAACAATTGTTTCTTTAAAAAAGAAGGTAAAAAACATTTGAGAGGAAATAGATAGAGAGAAAGTGAGAAAAAGTTGTAACCTTATAGCCAACCTTATAGTCAACACTATGGTACATGAGGAAGGATGGAGTTGTGCACATGCCAAGTTCACTCTGCTGCCGTGTTTCACACTCCTCCGTCGTAACAGTGGAGAAAATAGCTTTCATAAAAAATAAACAATGAATACTGTCGGCATTCTGGGAACCAGGGTACCCAGACTTGCCTGCCTGCGGTCCATGGCGTGGCTCCATCAATGGCCTGGTACGGCCCATCTTCAACATCGACAAAGCAAGATCCTCACTAGGGGCAAGCTTCGCGAGGCGGACGACGCCGAGACCTCCAGAGGGAGCGGCCTCCCTAGGCTGGCTCTTGAGGAGTGGAGATTGTTATGCGAGCTCCCAACTCATGAGGTCAAGATGATGTAAGCCATGACGACCACGGCCAGGCGGGCGCAGGGTAGCAGGTTTCCTCTTTGGTGCTAAGGAGGCAAGCGTAGGCGCGGAGTCCCGAGAAATCAGCCAAAGGTTTTCATTCCTGTGCTACAAGACCAAGACCGCCAAGACGGATGTCATTGCCGAGCCCACCACGGCATCACTTCCAGAAGCTTTGCAGGCGAAGACCAACTTTCGTCAGGATAAGATGTACTACTTGTCTCCCTTCAAACTTGTCCGTTGTGGGATCCCTCCCACCTTCGTTTTGGAGTAAGAGGACCGAGGCCACTATCTATATCTATATCTATAATAATTAAAGACTCCCAAGAAATTACCATAGAAATTAGAAGCCGTTTATCTGGTGGGACCTAATTATTACGGTTCAGATCTACTCATATAATTATGGGAAAAAATTGAAGTCCATTTTTTTTCTAAATTCAGGCCAATAATATTAATAATCACTCAAAAGGCCCAGAAACTATCAATGCAAACCATGTCAGAGAGTCCATAATTTCCCATTGTCAAGAAATACAGTCCATAGCCTGCAAAAAGAAAAAGAAATAGAGTCCATAATTGCCCATTGTTAGGGACTTACTCCCTCCGTTTTAAAATATATGACCCAACTTTATACTAAAGTTAGTACAAAGTTGAGTCATTTATCTTGGAAAGGAGGGAGTAGAAACCAGTCACGTTACAGCGGCACCAAAAGCCTCTTTCCCAGTCCGGCTCGTTTGGCTTCCTCGACGTATACGTCGCCGCCGCCAACCCACGATGTCGCCGCCGCCGCTCCTACCATCCCACGATGTCGACCCTGCCACCGCTGCCGCCATCCCGTGATGCCGCCGCCGATTCCTTCCTGACGCTCATGGTGGGGCGCGTTAGCACTGCACGGTCCCGCCGTCCCTGGCGCCCGTCGTCGCGCTGTGGTGACTGCACCGCGAGGGCGCCTCCTGCTGGCAACGGTTGTAGGTCCTCTTGCTAATCCTTTTCTATCTCATATCAATGACATCTTGAGCTTAAGATTTCCATCAACTCATCAATTGATCTGAAAAAGGGACACAGATTCACGGTGTAATCTCATCTCCCCAATCCCTTTTCTTTTTTATTCTATAAATAATATCTCATATTTCGAGTTCTGACAAATATGCAGCATGCCAACATAAATCTTTTAGGCCAATTACTGAATCAATCACAGGATGGCTGATGCAGCGGCTAAGGAAGCGGCCGTCGTAGTCAGTGAGGTTGCAGAGTGAAGGGACTGCAGTGGACTGTTGGCGCCAAGATCCCTACTCTATTCTCCATCTTTTCAATTCATCACAGTAGACAGAAGCATACAATTAGCTTTATCCCTAATGTTTCGGCAAGAAAATAAGTGGGATGTGTACATGGCATGTGTATCCATAAGGGTCTTGACTCGATTGTATAATGTTGGAAGGTGGAGCATGCAAGTTGGTGTGGTCTGCATAACTGCATTGCTTCTGGTGGCACAACAAAATCTGCATGGTAGGCCTTCCTTTGGCTAGCCAGTTCACTTTGATGTTTATAGGAGGTTTGAATTATATATGTTTTCCAATGTTGCCATGTGTTAGCCAACCGAATTAGTGTCTTTTCATGGCCAACTTAATTCGTTGATGTCTTTTCATATGAGCAGAATTGAAGGATGTGTGTTTCTCTCGAGTACATGCTAAATCTTGGATTATCTCCATGGCATATCCAATCGTCCTGCCATTTAATGGAGGTACGATGCTTGGAGTTTAAATATTCTTTCATGTGTTAGCTGCTAAATTGTGCACTTTTGTTGTTAGGTCAACTGGTAGTCAGATTTTAGAACTATTGGACATCCACAGTAAGCTTCAAGTACGAGCTGTACATGCATATGTTTTCTGGCAAAACTTTATTCCTTAAAGGTACACTCCATTTCTTTCTATATCGCACACATATAAGGTCTTATCTTTGTTATGGCCCTAACTGTACTCTACTATGCAACTATTCAAGTACTACACTCCACTCAATTTTTTTCCTGCTAAGCATGGTCATTGTTTTGTGTAATATTTTTGCAGGTATATCCTCCTTAGATCTCTCAAGTCAGATATGCATGTGAAGGGAAAAAAGTTAAGAGCTATGCCGTCGGCGTCCTAGCCAAGAATCTCGGATCAGGTTTTCCCCAAAGCAACGCACGCAAGGTGCTTCCATCAGCAACAGGGTTGCCTGGATGCCCGCTTACCTGCCCATTTATAAACCATGTAAGGTACATGGTAGCTCCTCCCCAGTCGGATCTAGAAGTATATCACATAATCTTGTGACTGGCCCGTTCTGTGCATTGATCTTGAAAAAGGGCAGAGGCTCAGAGTACATGATGGACTCGATTTGTTAATACAGTGTCCCAGCCACCTATGATCCCTTTCCTTTCCAATTTTTAAATCCTCTCTGTTTCACCCAGCATGCTGCCTTTTCAGAATATAATCAGTGAATCAATTGGTTAGTGGGAACATAGTTGATGCAACGGAGCATATTTTGTATGGACCATACTTTGTCTGAAGCAGATTGAGTTGGCGTGGTGACCTGCAAGGCTGTAGAGTGGAGAAACTACACTCTGCCCCAAACATATAGGCAAGTGTCCCCTTATTCATAAATTTCCTTCTGCATTTTACACTTCATTGAACTCATTAAATAGCCCCACAAATTGGCTTATATCTAACATGGAGAAAAATAACATTCAGTTTTTTTAGATCTATCAGCAATAATACTATTGATTGGTGTATGAGACAAAGAACAGCATAGAGATTTGATCTGCTTCTCCTCAAGCGGCACGACACAATCCTTGCACTAGGTCTATGGTCTTTGCAACATAAAGTAAATACTGGACAACAAGTTCACTTTGATGCTTACATGGGGCTTTATGAAGATTCGCATGTCGCGCTCATATTTAGATGAAGTTTAAAGATATTTACTAGTTTACTTGACCTAATATTTCCTAACAGTAGTGTTAGCTAATGAAATTAGTTGATGTTTCTCATAGTTTTAAATAGTGCGCTGTCTTGGCGCTAGATTGCTACCGGTTAAATAAAGTTACCTAAATCAGTTTTCACCAAATTATTGTATTAGGCATTCCGCCATGCACAAATTAGTATTCAGAAATTTATGTACCAACCTAATTATATATCCCCATATCAAATAAGATTTAGAATCTTCATCTTCAATGTCATATGATTTTAGGTACTAGCAACATGCAGTATGACATAACTATATATCACACTAAATTGCTTATGCTCTTGCAGCCTTGCATATACAACTCAAGTCCCCACTTCTGTATGTATTGCTGATATACCTTTTTTCCCCTTTCTAATCCATGTACAGATCTGTTGTGTGTGTGGACAGAGGAGTAGTCATATCTGTGATTAGAGAAGCATTGATGGGGTTGAGTTGGTGGACGTTTTTCTCTCAAAAAATACAGACTACATGTTTGTGCATTGATCTCCCATTGTAATCTTGATTTGCATAGCTAGAGTATTTCAGTTTGGTATGTGTCTCCTTAGTAAGTGGAGTAATATGATCTAAAAGACAGAAGATGGTCACACAACTGGAGATGAATACTGACTGGATTTGTAAGCCTCCACAATGTTAAAGGGATTTGGCAGGCCAGGTGGCTACCGTGGGTCCTTATTTTCCTCTCGTCCCTGGCGGCTGGAACCCTAGCCGCCGCCCAGGGAGGCCGATCTTCCAACGCCGCTCTCCGGCGGCTCCCCTCCGCCGGCGACCTCGGTCGTCGGTGGTGAGGGGGGCCGCCGGATCCACGCGTGTGGATCATTTTTACTCTCGTAGTCTAGGTTTTTAGGTTGTTAATCGTCTTTGCTTCGGCGGTGACGATGACAACGTTGAATAAAGATTCTTCGGATCCTTCCCTGATGAGGCCATCGGTCCTATGGTTGGGGATGGATTTGGAAACCAGTTGTTCAAGCAAGGATGGTGTGGCGGCGGCGACATCCTCGTGGTGGACCTGTGTCCTCGGGCTCCGCCGTTGTGACGGCGTTTGCTCCAGCGTCGGCGCGGAGCTTGGGAGGTAGTCCAGGAGCGGATGCAGATTGTGGTCTGCATCGACAACATCTGAAAGACGGAGCATGTGCTGGGCTCGTGGTTCGTGGATAGCATATATGGTTTCCTCCTTTGGTGTTTTAGTTGTGGTGGGGTGCTAGATCTGGAGTTCGATGGCGTGTCGGGGGTGTTGCCCCGGTCTGATTCGTTCAACGGTAAGGGCTTCACTTTTGGTGAGCCACCTTGGAGGTCCGCAAAGCTGCATATCAGTGATGGAGCCGCGTCGAGCTCGGGTGAGAAGGTGATTCGTCATTCTTTTCTTCGGTGGCTACTGTGGTGGTGCCGGAGGTAGGTGACGGGCGTTGGTGTCAAGCTCAGAGATGTTCTGCTATCTTTTCAGTTTTGTCATGTCGGTCTTTACGTGACTTGTACTTTGTTCTTTATGATATGAATGAGACACGTATTACCATGAAAAAAAAGACTCCACAATGTTTTTTTGACACTTTTGTACATATAATCAAACAAAAAAAACATTGTCGCTACTCCTGTTTAAGTGTGGGTAGGGATGATGCTCTGTATATTTGCAGTCTCCATTGGTGTCGACCAATAATATACCTATTATAAGAAATATACGACCCTGTCTTATTTGCTGTCAGGTCAACACTTGAATAAATCATACTTTCATTTAATTTTATATTAGCCAACATCTGCTTTAATTTTATTGAAGAACTTATTTTTATATTACATATACGGTTTAGCTTGCTATCTTCACCATGTGACGTGACCCAAAATTATTCTTAAAAAGGCTATTATCAGGTTATACGCAGTTACTATGAGCCTATGAGGTGATATTTAATTAGCACATAAATGAATACTCATGATTGTTCTAACGTATTGCATCTTAAAAGGTCTACCTGGATACGCTTTTAAATAATGACTTGCATTATTTTCAAAAAAATTCCCCACTTACCAGATGATCCTTGGCCGTGAGAAATAGTTGCATCCGTTGTTCAGGCTAATTTTGGCTACTTACTATTGGACGAGAAAATATGTGAACATAAATTAGGCTAATTTTGGCTACTTACTATTGGACGAGAGAAATATGTGAACATAAATTAGTTGCTTCTTTCTGGACCTGCTTTAAAATTAAATTATTAACTGATGATTAGTTGTCATGGAGATGATTTCAAAATATTCTCTAATTGAATTATGGCAACCAAGCTGGAGCAAGTTTTCCAAATACATATTTATCTATGAAAACTTGCATATTTTTACCTTGCAAGATCACTAGCTATTGGAGGGGGCTGAGATCCCCACTTCTGTATGTATTGCCGATATACCTTTTTTTCCCTTTCTAATCCACGTACAGATCTATTGTGTGTGTGTGTGTGGACAGAGGAGTAGTCATATCTGTGATTAGAGAAGCATTGATGGGGTTGAGTTGGTGGATGTTTTTCTCTCAAAAAATGCAGCCTATGTGTTTGTGCATTGATCTCCCATTGTAATCTTGATTTGCATAGCTAGAGTATTTCAGTTTGGTATGTGTCTCCTTAGTAAGTGGAGTAATATGATCTAAAAGACAGAAGATGGTCACACAACTGGAGATGAATACTGATTGGATTTGTAAGCCTCCACGATGTTTTTTTGACACTTTTGTACATATAATCATACGAAAAAAACATTGTCGCTACTCCTGTTTAAGTGTGGGTAGGGATGATGCTCTGTATATTTGCAGTCTCCATTAGTGTCGACCAATAATATACCTATTATAAGAAATATACGGCCCTGTCATATTTGCTATCACGTCAACACTTGGATAAATCATACTTTCATTTAATTTTATATTAGCCAACATCTGCTTTAATTTTATTGAAGAACTTCTTTTTATATTACATATACGGTTTAGCTAGCTATCTTCACCATGTGACGAGACCCAAAATATTCTTAAAAAGGCTATTATCAGGTTATATGCAGTTACTATGAGTCTATGAGGTGATATTTAATTAGTACGTAGATGGATACTCATGATTGTTCTAACGTATTGCCTCTTAAAAGGTCTACCTGGATACGCTTTTAAATAATGACTTGCATTATTTTCAATTTTTCCCCTACTTACAAGATGATCCTTGGCCGTGAGAAATAGTTGCATCCGCTGTTGAGGCTAATTTTGTCTAGCTTGCTACTTACTATTAGACGAGAGAAATATGTGAACATAAATTAGTTGCTTCTTTCTGGACCTGCTTTAAAATTAAATTATTAACTGATGATTAGTTGTCATGGAGATGATTTCAAAATATTCTCTAATTGGACTATGGCAACCAAGCTGGAGCAAGTTATCTAAATACACATTTATCTATGAAAACTTGCATATTTGTACCTTTGCAAGATTTTGGAGGGGGCTGAGAGATGCTGCATCCGTTTCTTCGAAAAAATAAAGGTGCGTCAAACTCTGCCTGAGCTTTTCCACACATGAAGTCCATCTAGAGCAAAATCATCACAAATAAACACTTTCTTTGTTTATTTTTCTCTCGCAATCTAGGCTGAGAAAGGCCTCCTGTTGTCCTTTGTGTGGTGCTAGGCTGCTGTCTCGGATGGAATAACACAACATCGCTTCTGTTGCATGCCCAAAGAACAGAATGAATGGTATCATTTAAAATTGATGGATTGAGTTTGCTGAAGACTTTTTCATTTGCATTCCTCCTTTTGAACGATACTAACATCACTGTGTATTGTGTAGTTTCTGTTAAATGTACTCCTTCAGTAGTTGTGCATACAGTGTGAGGGCATTTTCTTCAATTGCGCATCTTGCCCCAGTTATGATTTATAATTATAAATGTTTTTAGGACATAAAAAATATGTTTTTTTGTTTAAGATTGAAAAAACAGGCTTATGTATTATGAATGCTTATAAGTTTTAACTTACTTTAAATATTGCTCACAATTTTCAGCTATGTATGCAACACATTTGCAAATATGCTAGCCCGTGCAGCGGTTGACGACTTGTAAATATAGTTTAGCCACCACTAGCTCACACCAACACAAGAACTGATCTCCTGAGCCTGTTCTTCCTCTGTACTAGTTCATCCCCAGCCTCTCGCGAGGCTAATTCACATCAAAGCAGGAGTATAGTCTTACACCGTAAGGTGGCCCGAACCTAGGTAAACAACCGTGTCTCTTTTCATTTCCCGTTCATCGAGCTAGGCCGTGATAGCAACAAGTTGGTAGGTTGGGGAGATCGAGTTCCTCGCACACGCCCCAGAGTTCGAACCTTTCTTGAGTCTGGGGAGCCCTGAATCCGACATTTGGCGCGCCAGGTAGGGGCGTGCCGAAGCCTCTTCTGCACCGTTCGCTCCATCATCACCATGGCGGGAAGCCCGTGAAGTCACGTCGAGCATTGGGCAGCTCGGCCTGCCAGGGCGGCACCCCCCGGCCATGAAGCTCTCCACTCCGCGCTCCTCGCAGCCGGCACGCTCGCCGGCATTGATGACCGTCGGTGGCACGGGCCACCCCCGCCCACCTCCGCGCGGCACCGTAATCCTGCCACGACACAGTCTTTAGGTTACGCCATGGCGTCGACGCTACGCGCTCGTCGGGAGCAGGCGAACACGCAAGCCACACTCATCGTGGCGCGAGAGCTGCTGCGGTGCAGGCTGGAAGAAGGCGGCCACGACGCCTTGCTTGGACAGGTCGCCGAGCTGCTCGATGCCGCCTGCGAGGGCGCAACATCCTTCTACACCCTACTTACGCCACAGACGCTGCCAGGGTCACGCGCTCGCCTCCGCTGCGCCCGTGTGCCCTTCCTTGGGGGGCCGAGAGATCTCGTGGCGGCAACCTAGCCCACGACACCGCTTGCCCACCTCAAGATGCGTTCCCCTAGGGTACGGCCGGGGCGGGCGGCCCCTTGCGGGGTCGCGCCAAAGTGCCACCCCCCGGTCATCGTGACCTGGTATCAAAGATGGCGGACAGCGGGGCAGGGGGACCGGGCGTCGATCTCAGGATGGCGGCACCAGGTGCCCCTACACCCGTTGATGGGCCACTGGGCACGCAAGGAAGAAGCCCGCGCTCATTCCTCTCGTCGGCTTGGACATCGAGACCGCCGGGGCCGCGTGCGGCCGAGGCCTATAGCGAGCAACCCCGACACCTCGTCGGCGCCTTCGACAACAGCAGCCACCGGGTACCACCAATATCTTTGGGACACAACTGCGCTAACCTTGGATCGCAGGTGAACCAAGCCATGCCTTCGGCCGTGCACTTCAGGGCTTTGGCCTTGCCCCGGGCAGGAGGGACGCACTGGGGGCAGCGCGGGGGGAACCCGGAGCCAGAGATTCCCCCACGCCACGCAGCGCAGGGCACCACCACGACGGTGGCGCGCGCCGCCTAGAGGTAGGTCCTTCACCAGGGAAGGCGCCGACGAGCCCTTCCCCTGGTAGAGGGCATGCGAAGGCTTGACCACCGCCAGAGGAGCGCCCGTGAAGGTCTTCGCTCGTGACACTCTCATGTAATAATGAGTTGGGGCTTTAAATGCCCCGGAGTCTCCTGAGCGTCGCCCTCGGGCCTCACGGGGGCTCCCACCCACGTCCAAGTGGAAGCACAATGCTCCACGCTGGCCTTCGACACTGTCCCCCAATGACTATGCCCACGTCTAGTGGAAGCACCGAGCTCCGCGCTGGTGAGAAGACTAGTGTAGGCGCCAGACGCGGCTGTCTCTTTTTGCCCTTTTCTGTAGCACAATTTGCTGTCTTTGGAATGAAATTTGGAGTTTCGCGTGCTTATTAAAAGAAAAAAGGGGGGAAACTTTTTGATTCGCAGTGTCTTCTTGCTCTTTGGTTTGTGTTAAAAGCACGGCTCATGCCTGCTACCCCCCCTCCAGCGCCCCGCGGAAGGGGGCGAGTGTGGTGTGCGCACTCACGCGCCAGGCTGGAGCCGCTGGCTAGCCCACAGCGTCAAGGCCCCCTCCGGGCCAGGGGCGTAACCACCCCGGGCCGTCGCCCACACCTTGCCAATACTCGGCAATTGGCTCCTCTCGCGGCGCTCTCGAGCGGCCCAGCATGCACGTGGTGAGGCTCAAGCCCCCGCGGACCCCCGAAGGGCCCGCCTCAGGTGGGGATGGCAATGGGTCGCGTTTGGGGCAGGTGGAGCTGGTCCAAATCCAACCCATGACCCATCTTCCAGCCCTCTACCCATCCACCAAAGTATCCATGGGCACAACCTGTGCCCATGCCCAAACCCACTGGATACCCAGATACCCATGGAGCTCCATGGGCATAGAAAAATCAACATGAAGACTTCCCATAGGTCAAATTAACTCATCATTCATTCAAAAATTACAACATAAGCTACAAGCATAAGTAGGCAGCAAGTACACTGTTCAAACATTGTCCACACACACAATGACAACTCAAATATTCTGATAGTAAAAAACTTGTCTTAAATCTTATTACATCAAAAAAACTGGAAGAGACCACACAATGACAACTCAATTAGTCTCATAGTAGAAAACTTGTCTTAAAATCTTATTACGTCACAACCAAAGTTGCAAAGTGTTATTACATCACAACCGAAGTTGCATAAATAAAGTACGTAACATATTTAATATTCAAATGCACTTCCAACAATATGTGCACTAGTAATTAGAGACCCAACCTAATGTCCACATGAGCACACTTGGCTCCAAATTAGTCTTCAGTAATGATTGATTCATTTTCATCCTGACATAAAGCCCTCAGGAGAGGAGCGTCCCCTCGACGCAAGGACCCGCTCAAGACCATCAGCACCAAAGATAAGTCACGACAACCACTTTAGTCAGGATCCTTCCGGTTCGCGGCAGCGCGTTCCGAAATCAATATTGAGAGCATATCATCATTCATACATTATAGGGGAACTGCCTCCAAAGTTGCCTTTACGCCCCGCAGGGCCACGCCCGAAATTTTGGCATACAGGTCGGAACGGGAAAGGAGATGCAGGCCTAGCAAGACGCAGGCCTAGCGAGACGCGCTACCATCAGCGTTGCCGTCTTCATCGTCGCCATCTGTACCGACCTCTTCGGCTGCAAGCATGTCCACGCCGTCTTCAAGGGCGAACTCTGCGATCAGATCATCCACATGGTCATTCACCCAGCTCGCCAGGTCGCCCTGGGTGACCCTGAGCACGGGGGCTATCGCAGCATTGAAGTCGAAGTTGGGGTCAAGGCTAAGAAGATACCTGAAGACACGCGAGAATGCGTGCCCAAGAAGGCCCCGACTTCTCTCTTCGATGAGCTGACGCGCCCTCGTGGCCCGGTCCTCCAGACGGGTCACGACTTGAGTGAAGAGGTGAAGGTAGCCGGCATCATCAGCTTCGTGCGGGAGGGAGATGCTCTCTTCGCAGATGATGTCCAAGGCCCGTTTGGCCCTGACCCTGAGGTCCTCGAGCATCAAGGAGCGCTCGCGCTGCATCGTTCGGCGGCGGTTCGCTTCGTTTGTAGCCTTCTCCATAAGGGACGTGGCGCCCGCGACCTGTTGTTGAAGTGAGGACAACTCGGCTTGGGCGGAGGCATGAGCCTCCTCGGCGGCCTCCTCGCGCCGCTCTGCTGCGGCCAGCTTCGCCCTGAGGGCGTCGGTCCTGCCCTGCAGCTCGACCTGCCGCCTGTTGGAACCAGGTCTCCTAGAGCCCCAACTTCTGGTGGTATTCGTCAACAAGAGCCCCGCGGATCCCGGCCACCTTTTGGTCAATCTCCTGTTGGACCCTAGCTTCCCGAGAGGCAAGGGCGTCCTCAGCTGCGGCTACTTGGCGTTCCCTCACCTCCAGTCGCTCGAGCTCCAGGCTGTGCTCCAAGACCTCAAGCGCCAGCGTGTTCTCGCGCGCCTTGACCCCCTTCTTGTCTGTGGGGGCCCCGCTTGGTGACGCCGCTAGGGCAGCCCTGCGTGCCTGGACCTACCGTTCAAGGGTGCCGTTCAAAGCTCGAAGCTCTCTCTCACGCCCCTCGGCCGCTTCACGGCGACAGTCGGCAGCCCTGGCCTCCTCCAGAGCATGGGCGCAGGCCTCACGAGAAGCTGCGAGGGACTCCGCGGCATCCGCGCGGGCGCGCTCATGCTGCAGATGCCCGAGGTTGATGGCGACCTTCAGTTGATGCCACTCACGCGCCAGGCGGAGGCCCTCCGCCACGAGGCGTGCGTCGAGATCGGCAAGTTCTCCCCCAAGTCGGCCCAGCGTGCTCATTGCTTCCTGGAAAAGGTCATGGCGGACGATGTTGTGCCCACGTGCGAGCTCCAGCGCACGGCCGAGCCCTTTTTCCACGCTAGGGGCTGTCGGGGAGGCGCGGAGCGACTCGCCCGTCTCTGGCAGGGGGCTGGGGGCTGGGGCTCCTTCGGCTGCTTCCCGGACCTCGGCAGAGGCACTGCACGGCCCGGCCTCGCTGCTCGAAGATGAAGCCGACGCCGAGGTTGCCTTGCCACCAGCAAGGACCAACAGAGGAGCTCTCGACACGCCCCCTGTACCCCAGAAGTGGCCTTGGAGGAAGGACGCTGAGTGAGCAGGATCGCGGCCTTCCAGCGGCGCCTCCGCCTCGCAAGCTGGCACCATGTCCTGCACGAGTGCTCGACGCGAGGAACCTGGAGCCGCGGGCGAACCAAGGGCCTCCGAAGGCCGCACCCCAAGCGGCCTTGCCGCCGGAACCGAAGGGATCCTGAGGAGCCAGAGTCAGAAATGGACGCGACACGCGAAGACCCATGAGGGTAAGGTACTTACTCGTCCACAACTATCCACTTCTTCTGTTTCAGGGCTCGGGGGGCGCCGCCATAGCCGCTCCAGAGCCCCTTCCTCTTGCGAAGTGCCCCAAGATTCGGAAGAGGTACACCCTCGTGGCTGGGGTGCGGACCGCCTCCTCGGGAGCATCCGGTGACGCCTGCTCCCCAGCCGTCACCTCAGGAGCCTTCGATGGTGCCCGCTCCCTAGCAGTCGCCTCAAAGGCACCCACTGATGCCTGCTCCCCAGCCATCACCTCAGGAGCACTCGATGGCGCTCGCCCCTGCAACCACCTTAGGGGCGCGCGCCACGGGATTAACGAGAATGGGAGCCACCAAGAAGGGGTTCTCGCGAGGCCCCTCGAGGCCCTCTGGGCGCAGCCCCCACACGTCTAAGCGGGGCATCTGCTTCGCGAAGGCCTCCCTGTTCGAGCAATTGTACAAGAGGCACCTGTCTACCGGGAGCGCGGCAGGCGCCGGGTCGCCCGTCAGGAGCTGGAGCACCGCCTGCAGCGTCTTGGAAGGAAGCGAGGGCACCTGGAGCCTCATGGGGTCTTTGAGGCCGGTGAAGGCCCACATTGGGCGAGAGTGGCGCTGGAGCGGGGTGATGCGCTGCCGAATGAACTCCCTCAGCACCATCGGCACTGTCACCCCTGCCTCCTCCAGCTCGGCCAACCTGGACCAGACGCGGGCGAGCCGCTGGTCGACGAGCTTCACATGTCCCCAGCCAGAGCTCAGTTCCGCCGGTGCTTGCGGAAGCTGGAGTAGGGGGCTACGCGTGGTGGCGTCCACATACACCCACTGCTTTCGGAATCCCTTTACATCCGGGCGGAGCGTGAAGTCGATGCCGGAGTCAGCTGTCGCTGCCACAACCCGGAAGGCCACGCATCCCAAGCATTGTCTGTCGTCGACTAGATGGAGCGAGAAGAAATGGCGGAACAGGGCCACAGACGGAGCAACACCCACGATGGCCTCGCATAGAAAGGCAAAGGCGGCAAGGAGAACGATGGACCCGGTGTCTAGATGCAGCGCTTGGATCTGATAATGCGGGAGCGCGACATTGAAGAAATCAAAGAAATGGGGGACCAAGCTGGCCAGGAGAGCGTGAAGGTGAATGGGGATCTCAGTGGCCTCCATGTCGACCAAGGCCCGGGAGGCGGGCCAAACCGTCATCGCCTTCCACTCGTTGGAATCGGCGGCAAGGGCCAGCCGGACCTTGTCCAGCCCCTCCTGATTGATCACCGTCGACCGATCAAGTGCGGGTTCCAAACACGAAGGGGATTCTGCAGACGCATGAGCCTTCCCTTTCTTCTTCAACCTTGGAGCCATGACAGCGGATTGGTGCTGGCGTGGGATCTGGAGGAGGAGGCGAGAGCTCGCAGGGAAGGGGCGAAGCAGAGAATGAGCGCGATGGGCAATGATGGCTGAGCCGCGCTTGCAACGGGCAGTCGTCAAATCTGGAAGTTGCCGAGGCCGCGCGGGGAGTGGAGACACCCATGACCCATCAAGCGCCACGCGTCAATTCGGCCCGCAGGCAATTGGGGCCCGCGGCGCTTCGCCCTTGCCCTTTGGCTTCTCCTCAAAGCCACGTCCGAGCGCCCCTTGGGCCCGGGGCCTACTTCCGGCGTTATGAGAACCAGGGTACCCAGAATTGCCTGCCTGTGGCCCACGGCGTGGCTCCATCAACGGCCTGGTACGACCCATCTTCAGCATCGACAAAGCAAGACCCTCGCGAGGCGGACGACGCCGAGACCTCCAGAGGGAGCGGCCTCCCTAGGCTGGCTCCTAAGGAGCGGAGATTCCTATGCGAGCTCCCAACTCATGAGGTCCAGATGACGTAAGCCATGACGACCATGGCCAGGCGGGCGCTAGTGGGCGCAGGGCAGCAGGTTTCCTCTTTGGTGCTAAGGAGGCAAGCGCAGGCACGGAGTCCTGAGGAATCAACCAAAGGTTTCCATTCCTGTGCTACAACACCAAGACCGCCAGGACGGATGTCATCGCCGAGTCCAACACGGCGTCACGAACAGAAGCTTTGCAGGCGAAGACCACCTTTTTTTAGGATAAGATTTACTACTTGTTTCCCTTCAAACTTGGCCGTTGTGGGATGCCTTGCCGCCTTCATTTTGGATAAAGAGGACCGAGGCCACTATAAATATAGCTTAGCCACCACCATAGGAGGGGATCCGGATCCGATCCAACCAAAACCCTCACTAGCTCACACCAACACAAGAACTGACCTCCTGAGGCTGTTCTTCCTCTGTACTAGTTCATCCCCAACCCCTCGCGAGGCTAATCCACACCAAAGTAGGAGTAGGGTCTTACACCGTAAGGTGACCCTAACCTAGGTAAACTACCGCGTCTCTTTCCTTTCCATTCATCGAGCTAGGCCGTGAGAGCAACAAGTTTGTAGGCTGGGGAGATCGAGTTCTTCGCACACGCCCCAGAGTTCGAACCTTTCGGGTCTGCGGAGCCTTGAATCCGACAAATACTCGTTGCTCACCCTCGATATCGGAAAGAATACGTTCATTCGCCGACATGTGGGACGTCAACCATCCTGGTCCACTTTCCATGCACAAAATTATCCTGGTCCACCCTGGTCGTAGCGCAGGCCCAACCTTTCCCACTGTAAGTTGGTCGGATGAAGGAACCATCTTGACGTCGTTGAATTCCACTTCTTCAAGAAAACTTACTGTACCCGCAGTACTGCTACCACATGCGAAGACTGGACGACACTATAGCATGTCATATCACTAAAACTCACTAGGCCAAACTAGCCCGCCTAGGATTTGTACTTCTCTGTACTGCTATGATTTTGTGTTCTCAAAAAATATCCTTTGTCAGTCTAATGATTAGGAGTAGAAAGAGGGTCTTTCTCTCTCTAGATCTCTCTCCATCCCACAACCCCTCTAGCACACGTACACACTCTCTGTAGCCACTCTGAAAGTACGACATCACTACACATTCACGCTTCCAACAAAAAAATTACACATTCACGCATGTCCCAAGTACGTGCCAATTTTGCTGGCTATTAATGTGAGGCCTCCTTTGGTTTAGAGGAATCTTGTAGGAATTTCATAGGATAGGATTTCTATAGGAAAAAAATTCTGTAGAGCCCTTTGGTTTATCAGAATGGAATCATATTCCTATGGAGGAATTCTTCCTATCCTCCACATTTCGTAGGAAAATAAACATTAGCCTGGACTCAATGGAAAAAATCCTATGATGTGAATCAAAGGGCATCTCCATTCCTATTCATACTCATAGGATTTAAGATACATGTCATCTCATTTCCTATGACTTTCCTATTGCTATGATTTTCCTACCCTATGAACCAAATGGGGCATGAATGTATCCGTGAACCAGCTGTCAGGACCCCGATTCTAAGTCACACCGATCTAGCCTGTAACACCTCATATCACTTTGCGGCCTCACGCACGGTATTCCCACGGGTGTCGCCTTACCATGGCCCGGGACCGTTTGCGCCTTTTGGCTCACGTATATGATAGTGTCGCTAGCATCCATATGACAGAGAACCCGGGCCGACATGACTAGTCGTGAACCCAAAGTGGCACTAACTTACGGGGACAAGCATACATGAATCAACATCGAGCATGTCGGTCAGCAGCGTGTGAATCCGGGCTGTAGCACTGGGCTAACAGGACTCCGGGAACCCGGGCTGTAGCAGGCTAGGCAGGACTCCGGATGCCACCGCGTGACATTTCCCCGGAGGGACAGACACAGGAACGAAGTGAATCACATGCCGGCCAGTCAAGTGTTCCGGAGCAGTAGTGCTGGGCTAGCAGGACTCCGGTGAACCGGGCTGTAGCGGACTACTATGGCTCATGAAAGCACAAGACTACATTTCCCCATAAGAGAGGCTACCAAGGATAAACAACTAGGTTGTCGGATCCCACACATACCAAGCATTTCAATCATACACACAATACGCTCGATATGTGCAAATACAACATGGCATCACAACAAGACTCTATGACTCAGAGTATTTATTCATTAGGCTCCGAAGAGCCAGATATTACAAACATGGGTCTCATGACCCAACATTCAGAGCATACAAGTCAAACACATGCGGAAGCTTAACATGTCTGAGTACAGACATCTACAAATGAAAAAGGCTGAGAAGCCTGACTATCTACCAGATCCTGCCGAGGGCACAAGATCGTAGCTGAGGTATCAAGCTAAACGTCGAAGTCCACACGGAACTACTAGCGAGACTGGCGTCTCTCTGCAAAACATAAAATAGGCAAACGTGAGTACAAATGTACCCAGCAAGACTTACATCAGAACTAGCTACATATGCATCGGTATCAACAAAGGGGGGTGGTGGAGTTTAACTGCAGCAAGACAGCTTTGACTCGGTGGCTATCCTAAACTATGACTGCAAGTAACTCTTTGAGGTGGCGCACACGAGTCCACATAATCACCATATCAATACTCCACTATGGATCCGCTCCCGTCTCCCTACGAGAACGCCATCCATAGCACTCACGCTTATCTTGCGCATTTTAGAATATCCACTTTCACTTGTCTATGAACTGTTATAGGCAACCCAGAAGTCCATTTCCGCGGACACGACTATTCGAATAGATGATGTTAACCCTGCAGGGGTGTACCTCGACACACACGCTCTCACCACTTACCGCCGTTTACACGACATGTACTCGGCAACCTTCAAGCGGAAGCCCAGCGAGGGTGTCGGCCACAGCCTACCTAAACACTCAAGTCTCTAGTCCAGGTTTATCGCCTATTCATGTTCCATCCGCAGGGAGTCCGGCCGAGGTTTCCACATACAGCCCCGAACGTGTGTGCGGGGTTCCGAGACACCAAACGGGCGCCCGGCATGCCCGGCCACGTGCCTACCGCATCACAGCCCACCCCTCCGGTCAGCGCTGCCCACGGCCTCCAGCATACTACAAACACCAGAAACTACTTGCAACTCCTGGACAGAGGACAAGGGTGATTAAGAAGCCGAGAGGGTCCATTGGTTTCGGGCCCAATGCGTGGTAGTAACTGTATCATGGATCACAAACACAGAACTCAGTTCATGAGGACGGCTGCAATGAGACAACCCACCATGTACTCCTACATGGCCTCTCACCGCTACCTTTACCAAAACGTGTTCACACACTTAGCTCACACACAGTAGGACATGTTCATCACCATTCCAACTCATCCCCGATGAATCAGACCTGACACAACTCTAAGCAATAGCAGGCATGACAAACAAGCATGAATGAGTAGGCACACCAGGGCTCAAACAACTCCTACTCATGCTAGTGGGTTTCATCTATTTACTGTGGCAATGACAGGTCATGCAGAGGATAAGGGGTTCAACTACCGCAGCAAGTAACAGATGAATCGTTGTTGTCCTAATGCAGTAAAAGAGAGCAGGAGCGAGAGAGAGTGGGTTTGTATCGGAATGGACAAGGGGGTTTTGCTTGCCTGGCACTTCTGAAGATATTATAGTTCTTCATCGGTGTCATCGATCACGTCATCGGAGCATCGGCTACTGAGAGGGGACGGTTACCGGCAAACAGAGAAGGACACAATCAATGCAATGCGACAATATGATGCATGAATGTGACATGGCAATATGCTGTGAACTGAGCTAATGCAGCTAGCAACAAGTGCAAGGGAGTCCATTTGAACCAAAGGTTCAAATGCAAACTCTAGTTTGAGCATTTAAAATGCCATTTGAATGTTTTCACCTATACAGCAGGTATAACTTAGTTTGACATGCATGAAAATGATACAGATGGATAGATTGCATTTTAATCATTTTTCATATATAAATTATTTCATTCTGAGCTACGGTTGATTTTATATGATTTTTAGAAGTTTATACTATTTTCTGGAATTTTCTGAATTATTTTAAATCCAGAAAACCAATACTGCGTCAGCATGACGTCATCACTGCGTCAGCGAGTCAACGGGCTGGCCAGAGTCAAACCTGGCTCGTGGGACCTGCCTGTCAGTGACTAACCTAACTAATCCAGATTAATTAGCGCTAAACTAATACTGATCTAGTTTAGTTAAGAGCATGGGCCCACACGTCAATGACTCAGGGGGAGTCAAACTGGGGTCAAACCGGGTTAAATGAGGTCAAACCCGCCGGCGACTCGACGCCGGCGAGGCCCGAGACGGCGGCCCGGCTCGGAAAACGCCCACAGGGCACGGACGAGGCCGTTCTTGGGCTCATTGGAGAGCTCTTGCAGGCGCACGTCGGGTGGTGGTGGCGGCCGGGCCTATGGTGGCCGGAGCCGACGACGGCGAGCTCCAAGGCAGCGGCCGGAGTTCGAACACGCACGGGTTTGATGTTCCGGTGCGCGGCAGGACCAGCTGGTGGTCGGGATCGTCTCCTAGGAGCAACCCGAGCACGATGACGCGCCCAGGCGCAGGCTACGGCGTCGGTAGCCATGACGGCGGTGAAGCACAGCGCCGGCGAGCTTCGGAGCTCATGGGGACGACGTCTACGGTGAGGGATAGACCACGGGGTCAGGGGGAAACGGTGGTAGAGCTCACCGCGGTTCCGGCGAGCAAGCTAGCTAGGTCGGGGAAGCACAGACGGCGGCGAATCGACGATGAAGTTGCCGGCGGCGGAATATTGAAGATGAGCTCGGGGACGGCGCTGCGGGGCTTCTGGCGGTGCGTGGCTCGGTGAGGGGGTCGAGGACGACGTCGCGGAGCTCGGGGATGCGTCGGAGAGGCGAGGGGGTGCCTCTGGCTATGGGTACGGCGATTGGCGGCGACGAGCTCCGCTCGGGCAGAGAGGAAGAGGGAGCAGAGGAGGGGGAAGAGGTCGGGAGAGAGAGCAGCGAGGGAGGGAGAGGAGAGAGGGGTTGAGGGGAGTGCGTGGCGCCCTCGGGTGCCTCCAGCGGCGAGCAGGTAAGCAGGAGGTGGCCGGCGCGTGGCCAGCGTGCGGCGAGCACACGCTCGTCCTTCTGTCCAGGGAGGAAGACGACAGGGGGGGGGCTAGCTGGGCTGGGCCGCCAAAGTGGTGGGCTGGCCTAGCCACTTGGGCTGCAGGTAAGGCCCAGGTATCTCTCTTTTATTTCTGTCTTTAGTTTCTGTCTTCTATTTTCTTTCTCTGTTTTGGATTAGTAAAAATACTAATTCATTCTGTAAAATCCTGAAAATAATTGTGGGCACTTTTGAAAATATTTCCAACAGCCCTCAACTAGTTTCAGAATTATTAGAGCATTTAAAATATTTTTAGGATTTAAATGTCTCAATTCAAATACAATATGAGTTAATTCAAAAATCCAAAAATGACCTAGAAATATTGGCATCATTTTTGGCAGAGGTTTTCACCTTTATCAAAGATGATGGACTTTTCCTGAAGTCACTTTGGGTTTATTGGAAGTGATTTTATTTGAGCCTATTTGAATTCATTTGGTGCTAGGGTTTGGTCAGTCCCCATTTCAAGTTTCTGAGAATTTAAACATGATGCAAGATGATGATGCAATGACAAGCAAGGCCAAGCTAGGGCTGTGACACCAACTCTTTGAGATTGATGTGAATTAAGTTATAATTGTGGACTACCTGATCGATTGCTAAGCCTACAATTTTAGGAGCTTGGGCTATTGGACGATCGATGAAGGATCAGACCTATAAGCGTACCACGAGCTCATCAGCCCGAACGTTTCTCTTCGGTGAGTGTTTTGCAAGTACTATAGCTCGCATAGTAGCTAGCCTACTAACACCAAGAATCATCAAACAAGCCCTGATGATATGATAAACAGTTCAAACATACATCTAAGTATGCCATATATTACATCAAAAGCTGATGAGGATACATCTTTTTCCATAACTCGGAGAGGGTTCACATGATTCACTATCAAACAAAAGTAGCAAGTACCGCCCACACAAGACAGCGCACTAGCCCTAAGATGCACTACAAAAAAAAAATTACACTTCCGTGATGATACGTGTTTGTCACAGTAGGTCACGTTTTCTGTTATGCATGTACATCCATGATGATTTTATGACAGAATCAAGGTAGAAGTGTTCCATGACATTACCAAAATTATCATCACGGAAGTGTCCACTTCCATGACGATAAATCACGCGTCATAGAAGTGCTTTTGTCAAGGGTGACCGACATGTGGCATCGACCGTAACGGGTCGCCGTTAAGCTATCGGATTCCGGTTTGGATCCAATAACCCGTTAACAGCCCTGACCAATGGGGATTTTCCACGTGTAAAATTCTCACTGGCCGGATAATGCACGTGTTAGCTAATCGTTGGGACAGATGTCATTCCTACAATGGACGGAAGACGCCTATGATATGTGGACACGTGGCATAAGCCAACAGTGGCCCATTTTAGGTAAAAAGGCCGGCCCAGCTAAAGGCCCACCATGTTTTTTCAGACACTGGTGGGCTTGCCCGTTAATAGCCTGCCATGTTTTGGGTCAAATTAAGGCCCATATCAGACCAGGCCCATTCACAGCCTGCTGTGTTTTGGGCCAAATTACGACCCATATCGGATCAGGCCCGTTATCAAGCCACTGTTCTTTTGGGCCCATTCTAAGCCAGATTTCTATTTCAGCCTCTTAAATGCCCATTTACCATTTTGGCCCGATAATAGTATCGGCTTGTTAGCGGCCCGTGGTGCATCTGGGACGTTCTCGGCCCGGTTTAACTTTAGGCCATTTAACGGCCCATTTAGAAACTGGGCTATTTCTTGTCCGAAGTAACTTTAGGCCTCTTAACGGCCCGTAGTCTTCATGGATAAATTTCAGCCCAACTGGCCTATCGGCCTGTTAATGGCCCGTGTAACAGTTGGGCCTAATTACAGCCTGCGTTGAATCTGGCCTACTTATAGGCCATCTGATAATGGCCCGTGATACTTTTGGGCCTATGGCCCGCATGGATACCGGCCTGCTTAAAGCCCATAATTTTATTGGGCCAAACAGGCCCGAGATATATTTTGGCATGTTAACGGCTCGTCCTATTTGGGCCAAACATGGGCCTTAGGCAGTTTCGGCCTGTATTGGTCCGTGAATTTTTTGGCTCAACGCTAGCCCAATCTAGGTTTTAGCCTGTTAAAAGCCAATGGTATTCTCTGGCCCAGCTGGCCAGTACTTTACTCGGCTGTTAATGGCCCAAGAAAGTGCACTACTATAGGTTTAGACCTGCTAATGGCCCAAGATAATTATAGGCCCACATTTTGGCCCATATGAGTAACGGGCTGGCCTGAAGACCGACAACACTGAGATCCACTAAACCTTCCGACCTAAATTACAGCATACCAACCAAGAATAAACCTAGACTATACAATAAAGAAATTACGGCATATTACATCCACTGGGAATCAAAGTTCGCTACCGGTGATAATAAAGCGCAACATGACCGTGGATTACATACATTGGGCATCAAAGGTCGCCACCAGTGCATATAAACGCACTGACAAAAGAATATACAAAACTGAGAGCACTTTAGAAGGCATTACGCCTGGCCAGGACGGGCTCCGCAAGCAGCCGAACAAGCTGATGAGACCTCCGTTGTGTCAACTTTAGATGCTCCATCCCTACCTTTATAGCACCATAGTGCACAAGGCAGTCCTCTGAGATCTTCATTGCATCATTGACATCAAGTCGGAGCTGAGCTAAAACAAGCCTTTCCGCTTTAAGTTAAGACTGAAGAAGTCGAACTGATTGAGGTAGCGAATGCACAGAGGTTGTCTCACAGCTGTTGGTGAGTACCTTCAACTCACTGTCTTCATCAAGACAGGACCTTGGGGTCATCTCGCTCTCTTCAAGATGGTTTGACTCACTATATTCCCCAAAGTTCTGCCTGGCATAAGAGATACGACTCTGAAAGAGAAACAAGGAGACCCGTAACAGGTTTCACAATTATATAAGCAAATAAATGGATCTGTTCTGCACAAGGAACATGTTTTTACAACTACAATTTAAAACTGGTAGTTGTTGCAAACATCCAATCAGATGTAAACAGCAAAGTAAACAACAGAGGAGGAAATGATGCTTATCCAAATCTATACTAGAACAAAGTTTGAAGGCTTGAGAAGGATGAACTTACATTACATGTTAACATGGGCTGGACAAAGCCCTTCTCCATGTTGATGGAAGGATAATTCAATAAATTCCCCAAAGAAACTTCTTTATAAGCATTGCCATTATTCTACAGTTTGCAAAGAGTAAATATAGATCAAATAATATTGGAAGAAACAAAGGATAATGAAACTCAGGTGCAGACTGATGATACATAATCAAATAGAAATTAATTAAGTACAACGTTACAAGGCAAAAGGTACTGACAAGAGGAATGCAGACATCAACGTGAAGTGGCATTGGCTTTATTCAACATTTTTGTTGAGGATATAAACCTTAGAGTCACCCGCCAGGAGGGGCCGGGTTACTCATAAGGGTCATCGCCTGAAGCCCGGCGCCAAGTTTGAAGACGGTGGGCCAGAGATGGGCTTAAGACCCGGAGGTGGCTTAAGGCCCGTAGTTACAACCGTCATCATGGTAGAACTTGTAGGGTAAGGCAAGAATAGTTGAGAGTCCGAGCCGAACACTCTTATGAGCCAGCCAGGACTCAGAGAGCTGTGGGGCGTCAACCTCTCTATATAAAGGGACGACCCGGCAGCGGTTTAGGGACAAGAAAGATCTCATCGAGAGCCAGGCATAGCAATTAAGCTCCCTGGTCATCGAAACCCTAATCAATACCACCTCAACTGGACGTAGGCTTTTACCTTCACCGTAAGGGGCCGAACCAGTATAAACCCTTGCGTTCCTTGTCCCGTTTAACCCCTTCAAGCTTCCTAGTGGCGATGGCTCCACGACTAAGTCCTAGCTTGAGGACATCTGCCGTGAGAATTCCACGACAGTTGGCGCCCACCGTGGGGCCAGCGCACGGTGGATTTGAATTCTTGAAGGCAGCTTCGAAGGGCTCAAGGGATACGCTGTGGGCCGGATGACCAAGAGTCGTCGCGGCAAGCTCTACATCGACGATGCAAGCTGGGGCCCCGACGCCGGCTCAATTGAGTACGGATACCGGGTCCCCTTCGGCGGAATTCATGTTTTCATTGGCAAGATTGGTGAGCCGGGCCCTGAGCCGGATCTCTGCGCCGATCTCATCGAGACGGCTCAGCGCGCACGACCCGCCCGGGCCCTGCCTGCCTTGAAGCATGCTTTTGTGGGATGTGTCCACGGAGGGCACTCTGATAGATCTGGATCTGGTGATGAGACGGCCGCCGGCTCTGACGGCGTGTCGTCCACAGATGAGTCAAACTCGTTGTATCAACTTCAAGATGGTAGGCTCATGGGTTGTTCCGATGGTGACAGTATTCCGGACCCGTTTGAGCCGCCGAGCCGGGTCGGAATCTTCATGGCCGGCGCGCAGCCTGTTCAGAACCCTGCTGCTGGGGCAGGAAACCCGGTGCCCTCGCCGGCTCAGGTGCTGATGGATCTCACGGACAAGATGACGGCCCTGTTGACTACCGCGGTTGACCCGGCGGATCAAGCTCAGCATGATGCGGAGGTGGCGCAGTTAAAGTTAGATCTAGTGAAAGCCAAAGAGGATCTGGCAGCGGAAGGGATCAGGATGGCTACGGAGAGGGCGACTCTCGACGCCCAAACTCAGTTGATTCAGGCACAGTCCTTCCGGCTCACGATGGATGAGAACGCGTCCAATGAGGTCATGAGAAGGAGGCATCAAAAGGCCCAATCTCGACTCCCTCCGGTTTACGATCCACGAAACCTCTTCAACACGCCAGGTGCTGGGTCTAGTAACCCGCCAGGAATCATAGTGCCCGGGTCTGGGACCCCTGTTCAGCCACAAGTGATGGGGCCTCCCCGGGTGAACCCTGCCCCGCCTCAGTACGTGCCAATACCACCGGGTCATTATGCTAACCCGCTGGAGAAGATGGTCGCCGCAGCAGCGCGGCTGGCGGCCCTCCCAATTGACGGCGACTCTCCAACGGCTATTGAAACCCGCGGGGTCAGGGAACTCCTTCAGACAACACTGGCGCAGCAAGAGGCGTACTCTTACAGCCGGGACAGGATCCACTCGACCCCTCGTCCAGGCCGGAGCCCGAGTTACAGCAGACACATGGTCTCAGCGACTGGCTCAAGTAACGTCCGGCGCCATGACCCGCCCCTGGCCATGGCCCGGCTCATAACGGAGCCTTTCACGCAGCAGACCAAGACAGAGCGTGGCAAGAGGCGGAGCAGGTGCCTCAGTTGACGGCTTACCAGACTCCCCCGGCTTATCCGACGACTTCCGTCGACGTGGGTATCCCTACCAGGACTGGAGGTGTCCCTTGTTTAGTGCCAGCTCTCCGCAATGAGCGTCTACCCAAGGACTTCAAAGGCCCTAGGAAGGTGCCTAATTACAAGGCTGACTTACAACCCGCAGCCTGGATCGAGAGTTACGAGATGGCCATGGAACTGCTGGAAGTCAGTGAAGCGGCAATGGCCAAGTACTTCACCATGATGTTAGATGGGACTGCCCGCACTTGGTTGAAAGGGCTACCACCGAATTCCATCGGGTCTTGGGCTGAGCTGAAAGCCCGGTTCATCCAAAACTTCAAGGATACCTGTAGGCAGTCTATGTCAATTGTGGATTTGACTAACTGTAAGCAGCAGGAGGGTGAGTCTACGACACATTGGGTTCGCCGGGTTAAGGAGATAATACATTCATCTGATAAGATGGATGCCGGCTCTGCAGTCTTAATGTTGGAACAGAATTGTCGTTTCGTGCCCCTGAAGATGAAACTCGGGCGGCTTAAAGCGCGACTGCAATGATATGGGTACACTGATGGCGGCTCTCGTCAAGTACGCCGATTCTGATAGTAGCAAGGACCCTGCTTCAGATGATGAAAGGACAGGGAAGGGAAAGAAGAACGGCAATGGCAATGGTCCTCAGCATAACCCAGGGAACCAAGGAGGTGGCAAGCGCAAGGCCGACGACAACCTAGAGTTTGTAGCCAACGCTAGCTCACAGGGTAATAACCAGCGACGCAAGGGGAGGCCCCCTCCCCGAGCCGGCGGGTCAGGCCCGACGCTGGAGCAACTGTTGAATGAGCCTTGTCCAAGGCATGGCTCTAGAGAGAAGCCAACTACTCATCTATGGAAGGATTGTGCAATCATGAAGGCCCTTAAGAATTCCAACGCCTTTAACGGCAACAATGGCCTGGGCGGTGGCTCAGGCGCCGGCGGCTTTCATGGCCCGGGCGGCGGCTCAAATTCTAATCCTCAGAACGGTCAAGGGGGCTTTAATCAGCAGTCTGGCCAGGGTCATCAACAGCAGCAGGTGGGTTATCAGACCAATCCAAAGCAGCTTAGCGGTGGACAGTATCATGTATTTACCACCAGTCTGTGTAAGCGAGATCAGAAGCTTCATAAGAGGGCTGTGAATGCTGTTGAGCCAGCGGTTCCACGCTATTTACGATGGTCTGAGCAGCCTATAGTGTGGAGTAGGGAGGATCACCCTCCCCGGGTGGATAATCCGGGTCACTTGGCCTTGGTGGTGGCTCCTCAGGTGGGAGGATATAAGTTCACTAAGGTGCTCATGGATGGAGGCAGTAGCATCAACATCCTCTATTATGAGACTTTCCGTCGTATGGGGTTGATTGATAAGAACCTCAGCCAGTCAAACACTATTTTCCATGGTGTGGTACCTGGTAAGTCGGCTTATTCAGTCGGCAAGATCGAGTTGGAAGTGGCCTTTGGAGATGAACACAACTACAGGGTGGAAAAATTGACCTTTGAGGTGGTCAAGATAAGAAGTCCGTACCATGCCATATTTGGGCGGCCGGCTTACGCCAAGTTCATGGCACGGCCGTGTTACGTGTATTTACAGCTCAAGATGCCGGGTCATAATGGGACCATTACGGTTCACGGCAGCCGGAAGGTGGCCTTGCAGTGTGAGGAAGGCGATGCGGCTTATGCGGAATCTGTTAGCGCAACAGAGGAGTTGAAGTTTTACAAAGACAATGTTGACCCAACAGATATGACCTCTCTGAAAAAGCCGACTACGGAGCAGGAGCCGGCAATGAAATTTAAGTCGGCTGATGAGACTAAACTTGTTGATTTTGTTCCAGGAGATTCATCTCAGCAGTTTAGCATCAGTGCCAATTTGGATCCAAAATAGGAAAGTGCGCTCATCGAGTTCATCCGTGAGAATAGGGACATTTTTGCATGGAAACCGTCTGACATGCCAGGTGTACCTAGAGAACTCGCTGAGCACACTCTCAATGTTGATCCGAAATTTAAGCCGGTCAGGCAATTCCTTCGGCGGTTTAATGAAGAGAGGCGGAAAGCTATTGGTGAAGAGGCAGCCCGGCTCTTGGTGGCCGGGTTTATTGTTGAAGTCTTTCATCCAGAGTGGTTAGCTAACCCGGTGCTTGTACTGAAGAAGAACGGCACCTGGCGGATGTGTGTGGACTACAGAGATTTGAACAGGGCGTGTCCGGCTGATCCTTTCGCCCTTCCCCGTATTGATCAAATCATTGATGCTACGGCGGGTTGTGAGCGCCTAAGTTTCTTGGATGCTTATTCTGGATATCATCAGATTAAAATGGCAGTTAAGGACCAGGAGAAGACGGCGTTCATCACTCCCTTTGGACCCTTCTGCTATGTGTCTATGCCCTTTGGACTCAAGAGTGCACAGGCGACTTATCAGCGTTGCGTGCAGAACTGTCTTCATAACCAGATTGGGCGCAATGTTCATGCTTATGTATATGATATTGTGGTTAAATCCAGGAAGGAGGAAACCTTGATAGATGATCTGAGGGAAACCTTTGATAATCTCCGGGTCTACAAGATGATGCTTAACCCGGCCAAATGTGTTTTTGGTGTTCCTGCAGGCAAGCTCTTGGGTTTCTTGGTTTCTAACAGAGGCATTGAAGCTAACCCGGAGAAGATCAAGGCCATTACCTCCCTGTCTAAGCCAGCGTGTATAAACGACGTCCAGCGCCTGGCGGGTCGTATCGCTGCTTTAAGCCGTTTTATAAGCCGTTTGGGGGAGAAGGCCATGCCATTATATCAGTTGATGAAGAAAACTGATGACTTTGTCTGGAATGATGCAGCTAATACTGCCTTCGAGTATTTGAAGAGACAGCTGGCCGAGCCCCCAGTCCTTGCTGCTCCGATTGACAAGGAGCCTTTATTGCTGTATGTGGCTTCTAACACACGAGCCTTCAGTGTGGCCGTGGTGGTGGAGCGCAAGGAAGAGGGTAAGGAGCATCCGGTTTATTATGTCAGCGAAGTACTCATTGAGTCCAAGCAGCGGTATCCGCATTGGCAGAAGCTTATTTATGGTGTGTTAATGGCAAGCCGGAAGCTTAAGCATTATTTCCAGGGTCACCCCATCACTGTGGTCAGTTCTGCCCCCTTGGAGATATCATTCAGAACAGAGAGGCCACAGGGAGAGTGGCTAAACGGGCTATAGAGCTCGGACCTCATGGTGTGAAATACGTGCCACGCACTGCTGTTAAATCTCAGGCCTTGGTGGATTTCATCAATGATTGGACAGAGCTACAAGTGCCCGAGCAAAAGCCGGATAACACATATTGGACTATTCACTTCGATGGGTCCAGGCAATTGGAGGGCTCGGGGGCTGGAGTCGTATTGGCTTCCCCTAAAGGTGACAAGTTCCATTATGTGCTACAATTGATGTTTCCTTGTACCAACAATGCAGCTGAGTACGAGGCCTTGCTTCACGGTCTTCGGATGGCTAAGGAGATGAGCTTGAGCTGGGTAAGGTGCTTCGGCGAATCAGACTTGGTGGCTCAACAAGTATCAGGAAAGTGGGACTCCAAGGACCCTCTCATGGCGGCTTATCACCGCGAAGTTGATGCCATTGCTGGGCACTTTCAGGGTTACCAAGTAGAGCACATCGATCACAGGAAGAACGAGGCGACTGATGCTTTAAGCCGGCTAGGCTCTCAGCGAAAACCGGTGCCGCCTAATATTTTCCTGGACGTCCTGCATAACCCTTCTGTTAAGTTGCCTACAGAGGAAGACTTGGCTGTCCCTGACCCGGAGGCACGACTGGTGGCGGCTCTCCACATCATCCCAGACTAGACAGTGCCCTATCTGGCTTACATGACCCGGGGAGATTTGCCTGAGGATGAAACTTTGGCCAGACAAATAACCTGGCGGTCTAAGTCAATGGTTGTTATCAATGGTGAGTTGCATCACCGCAGTGTTACGGGAGCGTTCCAGCGTTGTGTCTCCCCTGAGGAAGGTCAAGAGTTCTTGCGTGAGATTCATGAAGGGGATTGTGGCCATCACGCCGGCTCAAAGTCTCTTGTGGCCAAGGCTTTTCGTCATGGTTTTTATTGGCTGACGGCTCATGCCGATGCGGAGGACTTGGTCAGTAAATGTGATGGTTGCCAAAGGTTCTCGCGACGGGCTCATGTGCCGGCTCAGGAGCTGAGGATGATCCCAATTACTTGGCCCTTTGCGGTCTGGAGGCTTGATATGGTTGGGCCTTTTAAAAGGTCCAAGGATAAGAAGACCCACCTCTTGGTGGCAGTTGACAAATTTACCAAGTGGGTTGAAGCGGAGCCAGTTAGCAAGTGTGATGCAGCCACGACAGTTCAGTTTATGAAAAAGGTGATCTTTCGTTTTGGCTTTCCACACAGCATTATAACTGACAATGGTACCAATTTATCCAAAGGCGCCATGGAGGAGTTTTGTCAACGAGAGCATATTAGACTTGATGTTTCATCAGTGGCTCACCCTCAATCCAATGGTCAAGCTGAGAGGGCTAATCAGGAGATTCTGAAAGGCATCAAACCCTGGCTTTTGGTCCCTTTACAACGGACGCCGGGTTGTTGGGTGGAGGAGTTACCCTCCGTGTTGTGGAGCATCAATACTACTCCTAACAGGTCTACAGGTTTCACGCCTTTCTTCATGGTTTATGGAGCGGAAGCAGTCCTCCCCAGTGACATCCGTCATGACTCGTCTCGAGTGGCGGCTTATGTTGAGGTGGATAATGAACAGGCGCGCCAAGATGCTCTTGACTTGTTGGACGAACAACGTGATGTGGCAGCAGCTCGCTCAACGATTTACCAACAGGACCTGCGCCGTTATCATAGTCGCTGGGTTAAATCCCGGGTCTTCCAGGAAGGCGATCTGGTGCTCCGGCTCATCCAAGATCAAACAGATGCGCACAAGCTATCCCCGCCTTGGAAAGGGCCCTTTGTGGTCAGCAAGAATTTGCACAACGGGTCATATTACCTCATTGACATTCGGGAGCACAAAGATTCACGTAAGTCGGAGGAAGAGACCCGTCGGCCGTGGAACATAGCTCAGCTTCGGCCTTATTACACTTGAGCCACCGGCTCTCATAATGTACATATTTCTCTAAGCCATGTATATATTATGATAAGCAATAAAGCAGGACCTCTGTCCTTTTTTCTTCCAAAGGTGAACGTGTTGTTTTCAGTGCAAGATCACATGATAATTTGAAGGAGGATCTGGCTTATGATCGTATTCGAATCTAGCCATACACAATATAGTCACTTGGGGGCTTCCTGTTCAAACATAGGTCGTATTCGAACCAAAGAGAACATAGCTGTCGATACCCGTTTGATTGGCAACGTGCCGAGCTCATTGGGGAGTTTTCTTTGGTCATATTTGAATCATAGTCTAACCCCTTTGGGAACCGACGTGGATCGTATTCGAATCAGCATCGTTAAAAAACTCTTAAGGTCATTTGGGGGCTTCATGTTCAAACATGGGTCGTATTCGAACCAAAGAGAACATAGCTGTCGGTACCCTCTTGATTGGCATCGCCACACCCACTGGGGGCTATATGATCGCATTCGAATCCTAGCATAAACCCCTTTGGGATGGGTCTCTGGTCGTATTCGAACCGGAAGCCCCTAAGTTTTTCTGATTTATAGCTAAGTTCCTCTGATTATTTCAAGTATGCGCGGCGGGTCTCACTTTGCCGGCTTAATTTTGATTTACAGTACTAGTCGAACACAATCGGCGTTATTAAGGCTGGTAAACCGGAATTGAGGTACCAACCTTTATTACTCGGGTTATCTAAGCCGGAAGTGTGCTTGCAGGCCGGTAAGTGTGTCGTTACGGTTATATCAAGGACATAATTGAGGACCAGTCTTTTGTGATTCATGTTCCGGGTTATATGCATAAGACTGTGATTCTCCGTGCGGTAAACCGCCTAGAGACTTGTGATTTGTCTTTCTATGCAGGATAGTTAAAGACAACTATTTAAGCTCAAGGAAACATGAATGATCAACTATGACCCGGAGAAATATAAGGAGGCAACTTCAAAGGAATTCAGCATTCAACGCGTGCACGATGACACGACAAAGTTAAAGTGTTGGTCCTATTCTATTACAAGACTCATCGAGTCCAAAAGGGTAAAGCATTGTTTAAATAAGCCGTTTACAGAGTTAAGCTGCTTGCGGGGTTGAAGCTTCCGGCTCATCCCTCTCCGCTCCTCCGGATGTTCCCAAGACCTGGAAAGTTGACGATTTCCAGTCAATGCCGCTCAGAGCTTCAAATTGAGCTTCCTCGTCAATTAACCCGGCCGGGTCAATTTCCGGGGCAAAGGTGTGCTTACGAGTCGGCGGGACTAGGCTGAGGGCTTCGTAACGCGGAGTGGGAATCCTCTGATTTTCTGCGTCATAACCCGGCTGGTACTTGGTCAGATCCGTGTCATTTCCAATGAGAGTGGCCACCGGGCATACGATCTTCACGCAGGCTGCGAAGTCCCTTTGGTCGAAGGGGGTGCCGTCTTCCTTCAAGCTGGGATAGCCTAGGGAAATGTCCGCCGGGTCTAGTTCCGGAAGGAATGCCTTGGCCCGGCTCAGAGCAGCTATGGCTCCGGCTCTTGCAGAGGCCCATCGCAGCTCTTGGACCCACTGCGGAAGAACGGCAAGCCGGCGAAGAACTTCCGCCAGGTGAGTCGGCACCTCATTGGATAGGGCCACCACGGCCAAGGCGCGCTGTGACCCGGTGTAGAGTTGCTCCACCAGGGTGTACACGGCCTTCAACTTGGTCAGCAAGCTTTGGTTGAGGTTGGCACTTCTTGGACCTGTTTTAACAGAGTAGAATAAGCCGCTGGCAATGATGGGAGTTACGAGACATAAAGATTACAAACTTGATGAAAGCCGGTGGGATACTTACCGAAGATGGCGGCGACCATCTGTGACACGTGGCGCTTTAAGCCAGAGAGCTCGGCGGTTTTCTCCGACAGAGCCTTCTCCGCCTGTTCGGCCCGGCTCACTAGAGTAGCCTTTTCTTCGGCCCAAGTTCTCCGTTCAGCTTCAAAGTCCTTTTTCAGCTTCTCTTGAGCAGCAATACTGGACACAAATTTGGCGTTGGCCTTCCGGGTCTCAGTTTCTTGCGTCCTCAGGCGGGTCTTGAGATCGGAGATGTCAGCTTCAAACTTCTTGCCAGCAGCCTGCATAATTTCCGGGTTATAGTATGAACAGTTATTATACAATTTTAAAAGTCCCAAGCACTTTCCAAGCAAGGACACTTGGCACTTGGGGGCTAATGCATGTTGAACGTTTCTATTTACAAATTTCCGGTTCATGCGAGTAAGCCGGAAGATAAGTCTACGACATATTCTATCATAAGTAGCAGACTTGGGGGCTAGAGTATGGTAAGGATGACAAGATAACTATGCAGTAAGTAAGAAGAGTAATACCTCAGACTTCAGCTGAATCTGATTCACCATGGCAATCTCTAAGTCCCGGCTCTTGTGCACCTGACTGATATAGCCGGAGACGATCTGTCCGATGCTCAGATTGGCATATTCGGTGAGGTCCAGATTGGCCCGGCGGCGCTCTAGCAACTCCTCCTTAGCGGAGCACTTGGCCAGCGCAGTAGGTCTCCCCGGCTCAATAAATTCCGTCCGGGTGATTACCACATCCGGGTCATCGGCCGGTGGAGCTGAGCTGGAGGCCTCCGGGTTAGCAGAAGTTTCTGCAATTGGCTTGTCGGTTGGAGCAGGGGCTTCAGGAGCAGAGGCAGCTGGCGGTTCTTGAGCTACTACCTCCGGTTCAGGCAAGTCCGGCTCTTCGACCGGCTTGTTCTTTTTCGCCCTCTTGGTGAGCTTTGCCTGGGCACTGAAAGGACAAAAAGGTTAGTACAAAGGTATGAGCAAAGATAAGCACAACAAGAGATGATCGTCATTACCCGGGTACGGTCTTGAAGGCCGGCAGGTTTGATTGCATCGAGTCGCCAGAGGAGGGTGAGGTTTCCTGATAGTTTGAATCAGAAGAGTTGAGCGGTTGACGTATAACACCCGCCAAAGGATGAAAAGGGTACAAGTTGGAGATAACCTCGGTTCGGCGTTTCCTCGATGCGTCAGGTAAGCCGGAGGAGAGGTCAGCGTCTTTGTTGGTCCGGGTGTGCTGCCGGCTCTCATGAATCTGTTGCTTCAAAAGAAATTGAGGATCTTGATAAGCTAAAGGATGAGAAAATCTTACTTTCCGGGTTACCCTTCGGACTTTCAGCCTTGGCAAGGGCTCCGAGTCGGAGGAAAGTGTCATTACCTCTTCAACCACCGGGTTACTTGCTCCGGTGTCATCCTGTTGATAAACAGTATTGATAAGGCGGACAGAAATAAACAACAAATACAACAAGAGATTACAGGTTCAGGGGTTACCTCTGACTCGGAGCTGTCGCTTAGTTGCAGCAGCTCTGAAGCAGTAGGCCTACTTCCCTTCTTGCGGGGAGCGGCTCTCTTGGCGGCTTTCTTAGCCTTTCGGGCCTTCTTGGCCGCCTCATGGTCATATTTGACCTTCCAGAATTTGTCATCGGCCTGAAGAGTACAATGACGATTTTTTAAAGTTCAGATGAAAGCTATCTACGGAAGAAAATAAGATGTCCAGATCAGCGGCTTACCGCTGGGGCCGGGTTGGTCTTGCAGAAGGGGTTTAAGCCCGTCCTCCCGCAGTCTGCCAAGCTCTCATTCAAGAGAGCCTTGGTCATGTCCTCAGCAACGTCTTTAGGAAGATTGTTGAGGCTGTGTCGCAAGGGGTCATCTTTCCGGCCTGTGTACTCACACATTAAGCCGGGGCGGCGGCTCAAGGGGATCACCCGCCACGAGATCCAGACCCGGACCAGATCAATTCCATTGAGACCATTGCCCAGGAGAGCCTTAATCTTGTTAATGGTGGGGAGAAGAGGTTGGCGCTCCGCTTGAGTCAGCTTGTCTGACAGAGGGTGTGTTGGTTCCAGACGTGAGGGGCGAAAGCCGGGCAGCGGGCTCTCGTCAGTCGGCGATGTGTCTTGGCAATAGAACCACGTCTGGTTCCAGTCCTTTGGGTGGCTTGGCGGCTCGGCGTAAGGGAAAAGGCAGTCTCTCCGTCGCTGAATGGAGATGCCACCAAGTTCCAAGCTTGGCCCGTTGGCGCACTCGTTCTCACGGTTTAGGTAGAAAAGCTCTCTGAAGAGCAGCAAGCTGGGCTCCTCTCCAAGGTAGACTTCGCAGAATACTTGGAAGTTGCATATGTTTGACACGGAATTGGGTCCTATGTCTTGTGGCCGCAGATCAAAGAAATTTAGCACGTCTCTGAAGAACTTTGAGCCGGGCGGTGCGAAGCCCCGGCTCATATGATCCGCAAAAATGACCACCTCCCCGTCCCTTGGTTGCGGTCTCTCCTCTGATGGGTCGGGGGCACGGTAGGACATGACGTCCTTCTTGGGCAGGTAACCCGATTTCATGAAATCTGCTAAAGTCTCATCGGTGACGTTGGACCTCATCCAATTGCAAGTGATGGGTGCTTTAGGAGCTTTGGGAGGCATGGTGAAAGTCGGAAGCCTATGAAAAAAGGGAAATATGTCCGGTTTAATTATAAGCCAGAGGGAATTTACAGTTCAATATTTCAAGTGGCGGCTTATGGAGGGGCCTAATGACATATATCCAAGTGCATCGAGTTATCTAAGCCGCTGGAGGTATTGAGAGTAATTCAATTGTCTACGACCTTGTCACAGATGAGCCGGAAAATTTTATGGCGCATGGCCTCCTTTGAGCCGGAAGGTTCTACGGCGCGTGGTTTCTTTAAACCGGAAATGTAAACCGCCACGATTTAGTGGGTGCAGTTTTTTTTACTAAGTGTGGTGAAAACAGGTTTCACACATTGCAGTAAATAATTTGGATCAAAACGATCGGCTAAAAGGAAAGTTTCTAGACCTAAAAACAGACGCAAAGGAAGTTCTTGGGCTCGAACGGAGCCTTTATGCAGTAAAAAGAGGTCTACTTGCATTTGAAATGAGTGCCAAACAGCTACCGCGTTGGTTCTATACTATCTTAAGATCAAGAAGAGGCAGTAAAAATGAAAACTACCAAGAACTCGTGGGCGACGGTGAAGAACACGGAAGAATAGCAGGAGCTTAACGTAGATCTATTCTACGAGGAGTAAGGAACTTACAGATGTAGGTATGCTGCGAGGGTTCGCCGCGGTTCTCTGGACGATTCAGGGTGATGCAGCGGCCAAGGTCGACGAGGACGTGGAGCTCTGTTACGGCGGCGGCGGCGGCGGAGCTCGAGCAGCACAGGGGCAGCGAGAGGAAGGAGACGACAGAAGGGGGAGAATGGAGAGGACCCGGGTTATTTATAAGGCCGGACTCATAAGTGGGCGCGAGAAACGAGGAGATCACGGCGCGGTTATCTCGCCCGAGAGGCGCCTCGATTTTCGGGACGGCAATAAAGATAAGATCCGTTGCGGATATGGTGGAGTAAAAAAAGGACTTAATGGAAGATGACGTCACGGCGGATTACCCGGAGTCCGGAGGATGACGTCACGCCGGGTTATGGCCTTCACGCAATTGTAAGCCGGAGATTTTCTGTCGAAAGAGTTAAAGATTGACATGAGCCGGCTCAAATCAATCTGGGGCCTAATGTTGAGGATATAAACCTTAGAGTCACCCGCCAGGAGGGGCCGGGTTACTCATAAGGGTCATCGCCTGAAGCCCGGCGCCAAGTTTGAAGACGGTGGGCCAGAGATGGGCTTAAGACCCGGAGGTGGCTTAAGGCCCGTAGTTACAACCATGATCATGGTAGAACTTGTAGGGTAAGGCAAGAATAGTTGAGAGTCCGAGCCGGACACTCTTATGAGCCGGCCAGGACTCAGAGAGCTGTGGGGCGTCAACCTCTCTATATAAAGGGACGACCCGGCAGCGGTTTAGGGACAAGAAAGATCTCATCGAGAGCCAGGCATAGCAGTTAAGCTCCCTGGTCATCGAAACCCTAATCAATACCACCTCAACTGGACGTAGGCTTTTACCTTCACCGTAAGGGGCCGAACCAGTATAAACCCTTGCGTTCCTTGTCCCGTTTAACCCCTTCAAGCTTCCTAGTGGCGATGGCTCCACGACTAAGTCCTAGCTTGAGGACATCTGCCGTGAGAATTCCACGACAATTTTGGTAAGAGTAAATGTGGATATGATAATTTGGAGAAAGTGGAGGGCAGGGCAGATAAGATGTAGAGTAATGCTAGACAATCAACTATCTTGCGATGCAAGTACAGTAATACCACCACCGTACGTTATTACTTGTCGCTCAAATGGATGTATCTAGCACTATTAAGTTCTAAATACATCCAATTGATCAACAATTAATTCGATACAGAGGGAGTACATGACAACAGGTACTTACATGAGCAATCCAAAGCTTCATAACCAATGTGTTAATTCTACATTTATCTAAGTAAATATAGATCTTATAATTTCAAGCAAAGGGAGGATAAAGAAGCGAACATTTACAGCGATGCCACATAATCAAACAACAATGAGTGTAAGTATGCTGACAAAGGGCTAGAGGTACTGACAAGAGCAATGCAGTGCCCAGTATTTTTGTGAGATCCTATGATCGTTTGAGCAAGGAGATTCATCTGAAATTAGTTTTCATACAAGAGAGAAGGTAAGGCACATGCAGAAATTTAGGAGTTCAAATTTTGAATTGATATCATAGATAGTACCCGACGCTGGGCTCTCAGCAGTTCTAATAGGGGTTTGGCCAGTGGAGTAGGGGTAAAGTGTGGTACAGTTGGGCCTGTGTTTGCTGTGGCTGCTGATCTATCTGATTTAACATGTATCACTACCTTTTCCAAATACCTAGTTTGTACTCCTTGATGATCTGTACTCACCCTCTTCCTTTTGGACATCTACTACGAAAGAACAACATTTGACTGGAAAAACATAGTATGACGACACATGGAATAGGTACAGAAAATGGATAGGTATGGCATATACTCATATATGATTCTTAAACTAAGCAGATGGTGGTGTAACAAAGTAGAAGTAACGCAGGAGGTCATATGCAAAATATGTGAAACCAATACAACCTTGCCAAGTTAGAGCAAGCACCTTGATGGGTGAATAAGATAGGCCATCCTCTACCATGCCAAGTTTGTTAGCCAGTGGATTGTTCCTCAATATTCCTCTCGTGCGCCCATTATCATATTCATTTTGATAATGTTCAATACCTGACATGCATGAAAACATAAAAACAAGTGAGATTATCTTTGTAATGCAGAAGTGATTCTAATCCAATACTACCTCCCTGTAAACCCCTTTGTGCTATCTCTACAATTCTTCTGAGAGATGCGATGCATGCTGTAATTTGGTGTGTGCATTAATATAATGTGGCCTACTACTCAAAATATGAGAGCTCCAGAAGTGATGATACTTTGCAGATGAAAATTTTGACATATAGTAAAGAAGAACAAGTCGACCTGACCTGACAGATTCAAAATATACTAAGGGAGAACAACTCGACCTGACCAGTTGTAACACCCCGGATGTAACTTGCCATATTTGTAACTCCGACTCTTGCCATTTTCGGCTATGTATTATGATATTCCCTCCGTGGTCGGGTTTTGTCTTTCGTTTTGCATTTTGTTCATGTCATGCATCTCATATCATGTCATTATGTGCATTGCATTTGCATACGTGTTCGTCTCTTGCATCCGAGCATTTTCCCCGTTGTCCGTTTTGCAATCCGGCACTCCCACCTCCTCCGACGCACCCCTTTTCGTTTCTTTTCGTGAGCGGGTGTTAAACGTCCTCGGAATGGACCGAGGCTTGTCAAGTGGCCTTGGTAGACCACCAGTCAAGTTTCGTTCCATTTGGAGGTCGTTTGGTACTCCAACGGTTAACCGGGTAACTCCAAAGTCCGTTTGTGTGTTGCAGCAAAACCCCCTCTCTAAACAGCCCAAAACCCCTCTAAGTCACTTCCATGCTCTAGGTCGTTCGATCACGATCATGTGGGCGAAAACCGCACTCCATTTGGAGTCTCCTAGCTCCCTCTACCTATAAATATGTGCCTCCCTCGTCCAAATCACAGATGAAACCCTAACCTCGTCCCCTCCGCGCCGCCGGACAAAACTCCCACCGACGGACGTGTCCGCCTCCCACCGCCGCCGCCACGTGTCGCCTCCGGATTCGCCGCCGCCCGCGCCCACT
>NC_057814.1:322776910-322796264 GCF_018294505.1 Triticum aestivum | reverse complement strand
CGCGGCTCCTCGTCGCCGTCTGCCGCCGCTGTGCCCGCGCCGCTGCCTCCTCCGACCGCGCCCGTCGCCGCCCCGAGCGCCACCCCTCCTCCTCGCCGCCTCCTCTTCCCCTCCGTCGCCGGCCGCCGTCCTCGCCACTACTCCGGCCGTCCCCGAGCTCGGCCCGACCCGATCTGCGATCCGGTTGACTTTTTCCCCTGTCAAAATTTCTGTCTTTTATTTCTTACAGTGCATGCCCATGTTCATTGCATCATAACTCTCTGCATATAGCTCCGTTTCGCGCGTCTAATATATCGAAATGTTCGTCTCGTGATGCTCTACATTTTGTTCCATTGCACCATGTTCATTTGAGTCCATCTTGATGCCCAAATCTTTGGTGCAAGAGTGCTAGTTGCTGTTATCTGCTGTAACTTATCAGAACTTGAGGATTTGTTATTTTTGTTGCATTTAATCTGTGCATCTTATGAGTATGAGCTCTACATGTGTTTTGTTGTATGCCATGCCATCTTTACATAGGTGTATGCCATGTATTTTTTTGATCTCTGTGGTGACTAGCACAAGCATGCAAACTAGGCTTCGTGATGTTTCTGATTTCAGGGACTTGGTAGTTTTTCTAAGTCTGTGTCTGCTGTTATTTTGTTGCTATGTATCCATGTGGCTACAGAGAGATCTATGCTCCTTTTGGAGATGTTTAGTAAGGATGTTTTGGAGATATTGTGGTAATTGATCCATTCATGCCTTTGGTTGCAATTATGGAGTGCCATAGCATGACTCAATCTTGCTCTACTTTTGCTATAAAATATTTCTGGCAGATTGGTAACATGATGCCCTCATATTATTGTTTCTGCCATGCTCTGTTTTCTGCCAAGTCTGAAACCTGTTAACGAAACTTGCTATGTTTACATGGTTACCATCATATCTTCTGGACCTTTTTGGCTTATGGTCAGTAAGGGACTTTTGTCATATGCTTTTAGTAGAATACTGACATGCCTTGTTTTGCCATGTTAAGTTCCTTTAGCATGTTGATTTCGTGCTCTGAATATAGCTACCTGATGCTGTTTCAGGCATGTCCAGTAATTTCACCAAGTCTGTGAACCTGTTATCTTTTGCACTTTTGCCATGCTTGTTTGAGCCTGTTATGTTGTGATCTTGCCGTAGCTCAGTGTTCATCTTTTGTCAAGCATCACCTGTAGATTACTGCCATATGCTTTGTTGCCATGTTGGAGTACTGTAGCATTGTTACTTGTTGCATTCTAAGTGCTATCATACTGTTAATCATAGATTCGTGTCATTCTTGTTTTGCTTGCCATTTGCAAACCGTGCATCCGTTTCCGGTAATCTTTATATCGATTTCGACCAAAATCATCTCATCTTTCCAGTGGCATGCTTGGTCTGCCAAGTTACTGCCTTGTTCATCATTTTTATTCCGGAGCACGCATATGCATCACATACCACATCTCGCATATCATACATGTTTTGCATCATGTTGCTTGTGCATTTCCCGTGATTGATTGTGGTTTCGTTTGCTTGTGTTCTTGTTGTGGGTAGAGCCGGGAGACGAGTTCGTGAACGAGGAACCTGCTGAGTATGCTTACGAGGATCAAACTTTCGACAACTCTGAGAACCTTGCAGGCAAGATGACCATACCCTCGAAATCACGTCTATCTTTGCTTTGCTAGTTGTTCGTTCTATTGCCATGCTGCGCTACCTACCACTTGCTATATCACGCCTCCCATATTGCCATGCCAGCCCCTAACCATCCTTTCCTTGCAAACCGTTGTTTGGCTAAGTTACCGCTTTTGCTCAGCCCTTCTTATAGCGTTGCTAGTTGCAGGTGAAGATGAAGTTGGTTCCATGTTGGAACATGGATATTTTGGAATATCACAATATCTCGTATTTAATTAATGCATCTATATATTTGGTAAAGGGTGGAAGGCTCGGCCTTATGCCTGGTGTTTTGTTCCACTCTTGCCGCCCTAGTTTCTATCATACCGGTATTATATTCCTTGAGTTTTGCGTTCCTTACGCGGTTGGGTGATTTATGGGACCCCCTTGACAGTTCGCCTTGAATAAAACTCCTCCAGCAAGGCCCAACCTTGGTTTTACCATTTGCCACCTAAGCCTTTTTCCCCCGGGTTTTCGCGAGCCCGAGGGTCATCTTTATTTAAACCCCCGGACCAGTGCTCCTTCGAGTGCTGGCCCAAAGCGAGCGATGTCCGGCGCCCCCTGGGCAACCAGGGTCTATGCCAACCCGACGTCTGGCTCAATCGTTGTGCCCTGGAACGAGATATGTGCAGCTCCTATCGGGATTTTTCGGCACATCGGGCGGGTTTGCTGGTCTTGTTTTACCATTGTCGAAATGTCTTGTAGACCGGGATTCCGAGACTGATCGGGTTTTTCCGGGAGAAGGTTTATCCTTCGTTGACCGTGAGAGCTTACGATGGGCTAAGTTGGGACACCCTGCAGGGTATTATCTTTCGAAAGCCGTGCCCGCGGTTATGAGGCAGATGGGAATTTGTTAATGTCCGGTTGTAGAGAACTTGTCACTTGACTTAATTAAAATACATCAACCGCGTGTGTAGCCGTGATGGTCTCTTCTCGGCGAAGTCCGGGAAGTGAACACGGTTGAGTTATGAATGACGTAAGTAGGAGTTCAGGATCACTTCTTGGTCATTACTAGATGACGACCGTTCCGTTGCTTCTCTTCTCGCTCTCGTTTGCGTATGTTAGCCACCATATATGCTTAGTGCCTGCTGCAGCTCCACCTCATTTCACCATCCTTTCCTATAAGCTTAAATAGTCTTGATCTCGCGGGTGTGAGATTGCTGAGTTCCCGTGACTCACAGGTTCTACCAAAACAGTTGTAGGTGTCGATGATGCCAGTGCAGATGACGCAATCGACCTCAAGTGGGAGTTCGATGAGGAACGTGGTCGTTACTATGTGTCTTTTCCTGATGATCAGTAGTGGAGCCCAGTTGGGACGATCGGGGATCTAACATTTGGGGTTATCTTATATTCATTTGGATTTGACCGTAGTCGGTCTATGTGTGGATTTTGGATCATGTATGAATTATATTTATGTATTGTTTGAAGTGGCGATTGTAAGCCAACTCTCGTTATCCCATTCTTGTTCATTACATGGGATTGTGTGAAGATGACCCTTCTTGCGACAAAACCACAATGCGGTTATGCCTCTAAGTCGTTCCTCGACATTGGGAGATATAGCCGCATCGTGGGCGTTGCACCAGTCGACCGCAAATGTCTCTCCTACTCTTCCCAACAAGGAACATACTTATTAAAGAAGAGAAGAGGATCATCTTAAAGAAGAGCAGAAGAGCAAGCAGATTGAAGATATTACAAGTCTTTCTGTACAATGTCTGTTGCCCACCCATGATGAACCAGAGCACATAGAGAAATACTATTCCTTCCGGTCTCTCCATATGTGGCTCACATGCATTTCGAAACTAAAGTAGGAACATTTAGCTGACCAATTAAACATGTCTCAGTTTTACTAATATCAGCATAATATCAGATTTGAATTTGTATAGCTAAGCTTGTTTAGCTCGATGGGTGGAGTAGTGCTATTACGACACGAACCACGTAGGCTGATCGTGGTCATCATAAAATGGAGAAACCGTAAGCATGATGAGTATGGTGTCGACCGTGGCTGTGGGATGGCAGATCTGAAGCTGCAAACCGCGCAACGGGTAGTTAGCAACCGATGTTTGCTTTGAAATAACAACTAAGATTTGGTATGGACAAGAAAGTACAGTCAACGAGTGACAAAGAACTGCAATTCTGCTATCTCTCTATATGTCGCGACATGCATTTGGAAATTCAAGTGGGACCTTTAGCTAACCTATTAAATGTGTCTGTTAACTAATATCAGTATCATATCACAATCATATTTGAACAACTAAGCTTTGGAATTTTCAGTGTTGTGTTGTTTAGCTTGAAGGGTGGAGTAATGCTAGTACGACAGAAAGCACCTATGCAGCTCATAGTAGAGTAGATAAAAGGGGAAAACACTAAGCATCAAGAGTAAAATCAGGAAAATGGAACTAGCTGGACCAGTGGGTGGCGCGCATGCTTTTCGAAATGAATATAGGAACATTAGGTGACCAATTAAACGTTCTCTGTTTTAGTAATATGAGCATCATATCAGATTCGTATTTCAACACCTAATCTTTGTAATTATGAGTGGCATGTTGTTTCGCTTGATGGGTTGAGGTCTTGAGGAGCAGTGCTAGCACGACACGACACGAAGCACCTACGATAAAGGGGGGAAACCATAAGCTTTACGAGTATAGTGACCGTGCCATGGCGGATCTGAAGGTCCAAACCGGATAAAGCTACTTCGCAACCAATGTTTGCTTTCAACTAGCCACTATGATTTGGTACGGACAAGAAAAGTATAGTAAACAATTTACGATCTATTTTTCCAGGTGAGATCAATAACTTAAGTACATATGGAAGAGTACCACCTCTCTTGCGACGCCGTGTAGGCCCCTGCTGATACATTGAGGGCGCTGCGGGTGCGATGGCTGTCGGCGGTGCAGAAGAAGACTTTAGACGGCAGACGGCCGGGTCAGGGGATAAGTCATGTTGCCGTGGACGAAGCGGTGGTAGGAGCGACAACAACAAGGTGGACGATGGCGCCGATGAAGCGAGAGGACGCGATGAAAGGATCCTGGTTCGGCGCCGTGGATGAGAGACGTCCATCTCTTGCAGTGGACGACGCGGTAGGGGTACCGGCCCCGGCAAGGTGGAGGATGGGGTGGCAGACAGAGGAGGCTGGCCGCAGTAGGGAGGTTGTTGTGGCGCCGACGGTGTATGAATGGGGAAATGGAGGGGGAGGGGGATCTCAAACTTTGGGACGCACTTGTTTTAAATGTGGGAAAGTTACGAACTTATCCCCCGTTTAAAATTTCGGACAGCACGTCGGTTGGGGGTAGGACGGTAATCTCGCATCTCCCAAATATTTGCCGGTAGCGATTTCGGGCGAGGAGAGGGTGTTTTGCCGCCTACGGTTGGCGCCCATGGTGTATGAACGGGGCTGACAGGTAGGGCGGTTGTGTCACATCTGAGGGAAGTTACACATCTGCCCTTATTTAAAATATTTGCCTAAATCGATTTCGGACGAGGAGAGTTTGTTTTCCGCCCACCGTGTATGAATGGGGAAATGGAGGGAGAGACACATGTCTTTCGGACGAGCTTGAATCAAATGTGTTTTGCCGCCGACGTTTGGCACTCACCGTGTCTGACTCGGCTCAGAGGCGGTTGTGTCAAGTCTGATTGAAGTTACTAGTCTACCCCTATCGACAGCAGTGTAAATCCGGTCGATTAGGATGTCAAGTGTTAGGGGTAGACAATAATTTCCATCTCGCAAACACTTGCTTCGGGCAGCCCACAAATGATAGTGGGTGTTTAGCCGCTTCCTTCAAAACTTGGGAGAATTAGCATTCACGTTTACCCTGGGCCCTGACAACTAAATTCAAATCCAATTTGTATTCGATTACGAATATCCATACATAATTCTATGTCTTGTTATTTATTTCTACAAAACCACGACAAAGATTTATTCCATCTTTATATATGATTATGATTTAGAAATGCCGTGATCTTCAAATTCAGTAGGTTGGATACACTTTGAGTCAAATAGTTATTTTATCCAATACAATATGCTCACACGAAAACAATTCACCTTATGTCAATCATACAAGTACTGAGGATTACCTCGCCTAAAAAATTTGGATCATTACAACACATGGACAACATAGGGGGTCTTACAATATAATCCATTCAGAGACATGACACAACATGCAGGTATAATAATCTAATGACAATTTCAACCGGTATCTGAAGAAGAACTGGGATTACCCTGGGCTTCAGACAGCAGAAACAACAGGACCTCCTCCGTCTTCAAATGCAACATTCTTACTTCCTCCAATTCTTGGGTTGCTTGCGTAATGCGTGCAGCTAATTGCATAATTTCCAGCCTCAAGATCAAGATTACCTCATTCATGGCAGCCACACCATCTCTTTCTGCCTCTAGTAGAGCCTCAAGAACTATAATATCTGTGCTCAGACTGCTCTCCGGCGGTGTTGCCTCTGAACTGCTACCATCTAGTAACATGAATGGTGCACTGCTTCCACAAATAGATTCTGGGGTTATACATTGTGTCCTAGTGTGAACGACATCCTGACAGGTTTCCGCTGGACATAAGTAAGAGATAGTTATCACATGATCCAGGCAGTAAGCTTACATGGTAAATGACATACAAATTATTGTCGAGCATGGCAAGCTATATTTAAATGTTTCGAAGCAGCATCAGCCAAAAAGAAATTAAAATGGTAAGATGAAACTAGGGATGTAAGTGGCAAATAAATGACATCCGCCAGTCCCATCTAGTTAGATTTTGCTAGCTCCCTAGTTCATTTTCCTCAAAAAACAAAAACTCTTTTGAACTATCATACCACTAGTGGACTTTAATCAGGATTAAACGGGACCCAATTGACATCCCTAGTTGAAAGGGAGTGTACCACCGCTATATTTAAGTTGCCAAGGCATCTAAGAAGATGAAATAATCTGAGAAAACACTTAACAGTGTGGCCTCTTATAAACTACGAAGACAGTCTTGCCATGAAGTTCATAGGAAAAGTTAAGGACTCAAATGAACTAGGCATGCATTTAATTACGATAGTACAACATGCACTGTTGACATATTGGCCAACTCGGGTATAGCCTAACAAGTAACAAACAAGCATTCGAATCAAGCAATACAACAAAGCAGACAACTAAACTATTTGTAATTCTGTAGGATTACAGATTGAGGGCACAAGCCAAGAAAGCAGCCCACATGCATTACATTTCACATGTACTAAGACACATTGGCTTACCATATGTTGCTGTGAAGCCTCGCTGCTGTTGCAATGTTCTTTGAAGATATCGTCAGCATCCCGTGGTTGCAAATCTAGTTGTTGTAGTTTATTCTGCACCCTCTATTTAGGTAAAATTAATTTAAATCGCATGCATTGGTTCAAATTGATCATCAATGGTTCATCTAAACTAATGAAACAAGGGTGTGTGCTTACACGACAATATATGTGCTTCACTCTATTTTTATGCTTGTTCGAGGTGCCAGCCGCAAAAGAACAAATATTTTGCTTGATGGGCACTGATATGCGTCGGTGCTATACAAACGGTTTTTAACCCCTTTCCGCTATGGCATTTGGAACCGTCGCCAAGTGAGTGTGGGCGATAGGGGGGTCCTTCGCACACGACCTAGAAACCGTCGGGGATAGGGAGCCTTGATGCATACAGTTGTCCCTATAAAACCATTTCCGATATCTCGAATATCCCAAACGCTTCATCCTTGCTACTCGTTTGTGCTCGCATTGCCATCGCAGTCGGAGTTTTGTGGTTTTACCTAAAACCAGGCAGATTCCAGGCATGGGAGTTTTCCAGGCAGATTCCAGGCACGGGTGTTTTATGATGCCTGGCACATCACAAATAGTTCATGATTATAAACCGTGTATGATAGCTAGACAATCAAACACATTTAGTTTTGCTGCACCGTATGTGATAGTGTCTGACATCACACACGCTTTGCAAATGGCAACCGTGTGCATTGTTACACATGTTTCCTCTCCGTGAACCGTGTCGGATTATGATGTATATCGCACATGCTGTGCTTTTATTAACCGTGTGCGCCGTAATGACCTACACACCGTAATTTCGCCCTAATTTAATTGCTGCTATTTAAAATTGTACCTAATTTAAACTTGAAAGTAGGCTATAGTTTTATTCATATCCATCAGGCTCAAACAACCAATGCATTATTCGATTCACATGTACATATGTTTAATAATTACATAAGCACCAAATGAAGAATGATGAACTAGGGCTCTATACTTGTACTATTACAGATGGTAAAGAAAGAGGCGACAGACATTCCGGTTGCTGAACAAGGTGAAGCGGAATGGCCCTATTGTGCTCTCCTAGATGCAGAAGGGATGCAGGACTCTAGTCCAACCCCTTGTGATGGCCGGCCGCCAATCATGTAGTTTGAAAGGTAATCTTGTGTAAACTGCTTCAGGATCCACTGCAAAAGAAATAAGATTTAGACATTGTCATCTAACACAACTCAATACGGGCAGTAAAAAGAATGCTACAGGGTTCTTACTTACCATCCCGCAGTTCGCTGTTGTCTTGCATAAAGTGTAAACAAATAGTTCGATTGACATGTTTTGACCCATTTTAATAACAATCTTTATCAGTTTCCTCACTTGATGCTGGTTCATGAATATCTCATTGCCCCATATGCAGAAAGGGTCGAAGTGTGGATCTTTGGCAATGATATATGTACCTAAAAGCACCAAGTTTATATTAGAAGCTAAACAACAATTGAAAAATCATGTAGTACAGCATTCCCTCCGTCCCATTATATAAGATTTTATTACATGTATATCTAGACATCATCAGAACATTAAGGTAACACTCTTCCTTGTTGCTATGTATCCTGGTATTGCATATTTAGTCATTCAGTACAATGCATGTTGCTATGTAGCCTCAGATATATTAAATATGGCCCTAGTTAACCTACTGATAAATGGGTTACATATATATTCAGTGAAATGTCCGATTCGATGATTAATCCCTTATCAGCCCCATGCTATATGGTACCAGCTACCGATATCCTGAATAGTGAGTACATATAAGCAATGCGATGAAACTATCCTCGATGGTAAACAACACTGTTCTCAATATTGTCCTGTATGAGTACCTATAAAGGCATGTTAAGCACAACAGGCTAAACATCAACCAAATATACAACATAATATACAAATGATAGCTTAAGTGTGCAGGCTTAAGCACGCTAGTTAAGCAAAACAAGAAGTGGAAAGGTATGTTAACTGCATCAGGCATAACATTTTAAAACAAGCAAATAGTCATTCAAACTGGTATTGTGCAGGTCTAAAGTACACTAGTTATTGTTAGAAAAATGGAAAGGCATGTTAACTGCAATATCCTTAACGGCAACCAAATATCGTAATTCATAGTGGTATTGTTGAAACTGGTATTGATGAAATTGAACTGCATGGCAAATAGTTGCACATATGGAGCATCACATTGTGAAGAACTGAAATAAACAAGTCATAAGGCCATCTCTAGCCGATCCTTAAAAAGTTAAAGGACTAAAACCCTTAGTGGATATATATATACTCCAGCAATTTATGGCCTTTTCTAGTAGATCCCCTAAACTTAACATTGTAATCTTCAATTTGATCAAGTTCAAAGCAGGTTCAACCGAAAGTAGCATGCATTCAAACGTAAACATTGATAGTTTTGCATAACCGAACATAAAACATAAATTTAAACTAAGCTAAACTACTTTCGGTCGAAGTAGTGGTCGAGCCAATCCTTCCTCGTCATGTACGGTGTGCCGCGAGCCGGGGCCGGGCCGGTGCTGTCATCGGGGTCGTTGGGGAAGGCACTCCTCCACTTGTCGACGTCAATCTCCTCGTCCTCGGGGCCCATCTCGACGCCCTTCGCGTCGCCGTCACCGCCGCCTTTGACCTCGTCATCGGAGGAGAGCGCGATAACCTCGCCGCCGTCCTCGCCGCCTTCGACCTCGCCATCGGAGGAGAGCGCGATAACCTCGCCGCCCTACGCGCCGACAAAGATTGCCCGCTCCACCTCCACGAGCTCCGAGTGCTGCCGATGGAGCTCTTGCATGTAGGCCTCGTCGGCGGCCTCGGCCTCGAGGCGTTCCCATGCCTCGCGGTCCTCCCACGCCATAGCCGAGCACAACACCCCTAGCTCCAGCGGAACGAGGTCGACCGGACGTGTGCCGAAGGGGAAATTGAGCCTAGCCGCCGCGCCGTGGTAGCAGACCTGCTAGCGGTCGTACTCCATGACCGCGAGCTCGGCCGTGTGGAAGCTACCGAGCAACCGGCGGGTGCGGGTCTCCCGATCTGTAATCTCGGCGACCCAGGTCCCCCCCCACCGCTGCCAGACCCCGAGGTAGGACCTCGTTGGCTGCCGGGTCCGAGGGAGGACGGGGAAGTCCTCGAACCGGCGTAGGGACGCAGCGGCGGGTGGATCAGGGGACCGGCGATGGCGGATCGAGCCTGCGGAGGACGGCGGGGACACCTCGGCGGCCACCTCGCTGGCGTCGGGCGAAAAGGCCACGATAAACCTCTTTTTGGCCATTGGCTCCTCGAGCTCCCCGGCACACAGGCAGCGGTTGAGGATGGACGCGCCGGCGATGGCGGCGACCTACCAATGGTTTCGGGGGTGGTTTGTGTCTGTGTGAGCGGAGGTTTTGGGGAGTGTGTGGTGTGTGTGGAGGGGGGGGGAAGGTGGTGTTTGAGGAAATACTGCGACAACTGACAATTTTACTAGGCGGGAATAACAAGGAGGGGCTACTGAAAATTTGGATCAAGGGCGAGCAAATATTTTTTAGATTGTGAGGGATGCAGAGGCGGGAGTAAAATGCCAGGGCTACAGAAAATTTGAATCAAGGGACTGAAGTAGAGCGGGATAACAGACATCGCACACGGTCCGCACATACTAATCATGTGCTATCAAACATTAAAACCTTCCAGGCGGTAGATATTTTCGAGATTACGAGGCAGTAATATTTTCGAGATTGCGAGGGATGCAGAGGCGGGAGTATTTGGGGAGCGAGCTAGTGTGCTTGACACGCCTGTTGTGGACTGTAGCTGACGCACCTTCTCGCGTAAGCCATAGGCGTACTATACACCGACGGTGCTCCAGGATATTTTGTACTGAAATTCATGAAACTTGGCATGGTATCATGGAGCGGCATCAACATTCCGTGGTAATTTTTTTATCCCATTTGGGGCAGGTTTGGGTATAAGCTTCTCACAACAAGCCTGGTGGTTTCGATAGGGAACGTGCCACCTTTGGGGACGAAACAATATCCGTTGCCTCTTGTTGCTTTCCAAAATTTTCTAGTGTCAACATAAAACAACAGGAGTGTTGTGTTAAGTTTTGGAATTTTTCGGGGCTCGTTTGGACATTTTTAAGTATTAATTGGGTTTTCTAGGCATTTTGTGTGCATAATTCCAGTTTGAAATTCATGCACATGCTCCGGTGCATATAAATTGGTTGAAAAATCTAATCTGTGTCCTTGGGTGCGTGCTTAGGTCCCATGCAAGATATGGGAATGAATTTCAAACACCAGGGCACTGTTGATTGCCGGCAAGACGTTGAGATACCTGGTTTTCAAATTCTAGTAAATCCAAAACTCGTCTGAAATTCATGAAACTTGGCATGGTATCATGGAGCGGCATCAACATGCCGTGGTAAAAAATTTGTCCCATTTGGGGCAGGTTTGGGTATAAGCTTCTCACAACAAGCCTGGTGGTTTCGATAGGGAACGTGCCACCTTTGGGGACGATACGATATCCGTTGCCTCTTATTGCCTTCAAAAAATTTCTAGTGTCAACATAAAACAACAGGAGTGTTGTGTTAAGTTTTGGAATTTTTCGGGGCTCGTTTGGACATTTTTATGCATTAACTGGGTTTTCTAGGCATTTTATGTGCATAATTCAAATCTGAACTACATGCACATGCTCCAGTGCATATAAATTGGTTGAAAAATCAAATCTGTGTCCTTGGGTGCATACTTAGGTCCCATGCAAGAAATGGGAATGAAGTTCAAACACCAGGGCACTGTTGATTGCCGGCAAAACGTTGATATACCTAGTTTTTAAATTCTAGTAAATCCAAAACTCGTCTGAAATTCATGAAACTTGCCATGGTATCATGGAGCGGTATCAACAAGCCGTGGTAAAAAATATGTCCCATTTGGGGCAGGTTTGGGTATAAGCTTCTCACAAACCAGAGCTTTTCACAACAAGCCTGGTGGTTTCGGTAGGGAACGTCCCACCTTTGGGGACGAAACAATATCCATTGCCTCTTATTGCTTTCAAAATTTTTCTCGTGTCAACATAGAACAACAGGAGTGTTGTGTCAATTTTTGGGATTTTTCGGGGTTCGTTTGGACATTTTTATGCATTAACTGGGTTTTCTAGGCATTTCGTGTGCATAATTCCTATTTGAAATACATGCACATGCTCCAGTGCATATAAATTGGTTGATAAGTCAAATCTTTGTCCTTGGGTGCATGCTTAGGTCCCATGCAAGAAATGGGAATGAATTTCAAACACCAGGGCACTGTTGATTGCCAGAAAAACGTTGAGATACTTTGTTTATAAATTCTAGTAAATCCAAAACTCGTCTGAAATTCATGGAACTTGGCATGCTATCATGGAATGGCACCCGACATGTTGTGGTATTTTTCATGTCCATTTTGACAGAAGGCGCACTCGAATAACAGCCAACAAAGGCATTTTAAAAAAATAGCTGCCACTTTAATATCTCAAACGTTTGTATAATTCAAACCGTGTGCGTTCTGTTAACCATTCATGTGACGCCATGTGTCTTGGTTTTAATGGCTATAGGAGGTGCCGTGCGGACAGCTGCTTTACTGAACGGGAGGCGTGCGAGCGCAGTCCTGTGTGCAGGCTCACCGGGAAGCATGCAAGCTGTTCAACGCAGGATCTGTGCATCTCTTCAACGCAAACGGTTCAAATTACGGTATGCAAATTAAATCCAGACTTCTGCGCTACGCCAAGAGACACTGCGATTTGTCAAAATATGCAACTAAAAATCACTAGCACTATCTAATTTTTGCAACTACAATTCAGTAATTAAGCATAGATTTCATTCATAGATTAAGCAGTCGTTCTCGCCGGGAAGCGACATAGCCTTGGACCGCCGCCCGCCTCGCTCCCACTGGTCTGTATTAATGGCGCGGCCGAGCGGCCACACCCCCCATGCTCGCCACACACACAATCCTCTCTCTCCGCCCGCATCCTCGATGCCGCTCTTAGTCCTCAAAGCCGTCAGTGTTTGAAGATTCCGCCGAAGCGCCCCATCGGAGGGAGTGGCGACGCCGGGGCTGCGGAAGCACCGGAGCACGACGTGAATACGGAGACAAAGGTTTCCGTCGCCGCCGACGAGGTGGAGAACACGGCTGCCAACAAGCAGAGGCGGGTCGAGAAAGAACCGCAAGCGACTCCAGCAGGCCTAGACTTCATCAACAACCTCCCCGATGATATGTTGAGAGTCATCATATCCCTCCTCCCAATCAAATATCGGGCAAGGACAACCGCCCTTTCCCAGCGGTGGCACCCCCTATGGCTCCTCACCCCTGTCGACCTCCTCGACGCCCACGAGCTCTGCCATGGCTATCGCAAAAGCTTGTATGCGTTCTCCCAGATCCTCGGCAGTCACCATGGCCCAATCAAAGGCCTTATCACGGGCAAGTTCTGTTCCAATGGCAAGGACCGAGCCAAGCTTGATGAGTGGTTCTGATCCCCCGCCATAGATCAGCTGAAGAATTTCAGTTTTAATGAATGGCATATGCGCTTGTTGCCAATGTCCGCGCTCCGCTTCACGCCCATGCTGCGCCTCGCCAAGTTCATGAACTGCCATCCCCCCGCTCCCCTTAATGACGCGGCCGCTCTTTTTCTACCACGATTGAAGCACCTCGAGCTCGTCGCCGTCTGCATCCCAAAGGATGACATGGAGCGCCTACTCCGCGGCTGTACTGCACTCGAGTTCCTTCGTCTTCAGGTGATGAATTGGTCAAGTACCTTGCACAACACCTCCAGGACTCTCCGGACTATTTATGTGTGTTGCTGGTGCTGCAACGAGAGATCACAAAAGGTGGACCACAATATGGTCATTGAGGACACACCTTCACTTGAGAGATTACTTGTAGTTGATCAACAAGGTCTAACAAGAATCAATGTCATTTCTGCTCCGAAATTGACAGCGGTGGGCTACTCATCTGTCAAATACTACTACTTTCAGGTACAACGGTAGCCTTATACGTCTCCTTCTTGATATGAACATTATTTCTAATTTTGAAGATTTTTGTTCGTCTGTCATCCAGCAAAGCTTCACCTAGATTCTGGGCACAGTGAAGGTCTTGGCACTAGAATCTGTCGGCCCCAACCTGGACCAAGTTGTCAGTTGCCTGAAATGCTTTTCGTGCCTGAAGAAGCTGTATATCGAGGTGATGTTCATTTCCTGTTAAATGTTAACCATAAGGGAGTTCAATTTTTTGCACCTTTTCCCAAGTTTACAATGACAACGTACTATGATTTCTGAAGGAATTTTGGAGGATTTCAGGACATACACCCCCACCCCATATTGGTTGCTTGATTCATATGGTTACAATCCATAAGCATTTGTCCTTTGGATTCATCTGTACTAGTTTTCTTAGGGAATTTTTCATCCAATCCAACCTCTTGTGAAGAAGGCTACATGTTTCTAGATTGTAATCAAATGCCCATGTTAATCATGTCAGATCGAAGACGGCACGTTGGTGCATTTTACAAATCCCGCAAACCAAATAGGAGTGTAGCAGTGTTCAAAACTGCATGTAGGCACTAACGCGTTCTCTTCTTTTGCAGATAATATAGGCCCGGAGATGGATAATGTTTATAATGACAATCACATCAAATGCCTGGATCTGCATCTCTCAAATGTTACTTTGATCTCCTACCGAGGGACCTTACCGGGGATTACACTGGCCAGGTTCTCTCTTGCCAGAGAAAGGGTGTTGAGGGTACTGAGGTTGAACACACATTTAATTAGGAAAGATGAATGGTATGTTGATCAGAGCTGGCAGGTACTGTAGAATGGAAGAGGCTCCAAAAAAGCTAAACTTCGTATTGGAAGAGCATATGACAGAGTAATTGGAAGTCATTGTGGCAAACCCATACATGACTTGTCAACAGCTGACCCCTTTACAGAAATTTGGGCATTGTAATCTTTGAATTTGAACCTTGCAATATTTATGGTATTTGTTATATTGAACCGTTTCTGTTCTCTTGTATCAATGCAAATAGTTCATCCGAGTGAACCGCATGTCGTATATCGCACACACCTTGATCTGGATGACCGTTTCTTTTGTGTTGCCTAATCACAAACAGTTCATCCGAGTGAATCGTATGCTGTATATCGCACACACCTTCATCTGGCTGCCCGTTTATTTTGTTCCTCCTCATCGCAAACAGTTAATTGAACTAAACCGTATGCCCTGCATCGCACACGCCACTAAAATCTAAACCGTGTTTGATGCATCCGTCATCGCAAACGTTTTGCACCTTTTTGACGGGTTTTTTACACCGCCATTTGCGATTATTGCATCACACACAGTTTCGTCGAAGGGTCTCTAATCGTAGTGTCGCGTTAGCAGCATCCTGCAGTAGTGGGGGTTGGTAGCTCCATAACTAATAGAAGCATCAAATTAGTCATGCAACTTGGGAAGATCAAGAATGCATAAAAAAGTAATGAACAGAGGCTCGGAGCAGTGATGTAATAGCTTGCATCAGAAAATGTAGGGTAAAACAAACAAAAAGCAGCGGAACTAGATGCTAGTTTGTTGATGTGTAATTAAGCATAGAGAACATGAAGCAATCTGATGGAACCAACAGGTGGCATCAGAACAACACCATTATCATAAATATAGCATGCAAGAAGTAAAATAGTAAGCAGTGATATCTAGGAAGTATAGTAATACTTAGGACAAAACTAAAGCATTGTAACTATATGTGCACTGGTTTGTAATTTAGCACATTTAACATGTTCACTGCCAGAAGTATGGCCCTACAGGTGCAAGCAGAATAACGCGTCTCATGAAAAATTGAATGATGCCATGAAGAAATTCAAAGGTGCGGTGCTTATGCTAAGAAAGTGAACGTAGGCGCTGGCCGTTGGATAATAGTACCTAAGTCTCGACGGCGTACGGGTATCGTTGTCATACTTGATAGCTAAGGATCGTCGATGGTGCTCGTGTTGCGGTTGAGTTTGGGCCGGCTGTCGCCGTTGCTGGAGCGGCTCCGGTGCTTCGGTTGCGGCGCCTATCGACATACAAGGAAGCTCATCTGTGGTAAGTGAACAGTTCCACGATAAAGAAGGGAAAAACCGAAGGAGTACAAATCAAAATAACCTGATGAGGCTGCGGCATCAGTAAAGCAGGGCCGATGGAGTTGAATATGGCATCCATGGAGCGGGTCCGGTGCAGTGGACAAAGGCGTTGGTGGGCGTGGTGTACAGTGCTTTCGGTGAGGCGGATCTGTTGCGGCAGGCGAGGGCTTGTATGAAGGGCCAACGATGGGGTGGACGAGGGAGTCAGTGAAGGGCCTAGACTGTGGTGGACAAGGGTGCTGGTTAAGCAGATCCGGTGCGGTGGACCATGATGGCAGTCAAGGAGATCTGGAGCAGTGGACAAGCCAATCGCTGAAGCGACTCCGGTGAAGTGGTGAGTTGGCAGTTGGGGGTTCCAAGGTGCGGAAGGTAGATCCGGTAGGGTGTGAGGTCCACAGCTGCGGCGAAGGAGTAGATTCGGCGGCTTGGCGTGGTTGGGGGGGGGGTGGTCGGGGAGGGGAAGGGTAGGGGCACTGGGGAAGAATGTTGGGGGCAAAGAGGGGAAAACAATGGAGTTACCAAAGCAGCCCTTTTCCATTCATGTGGCAGGGGTAAAACAGGAATATTGCAAGGCTAAACTTTCGGGCGCGAGATATTTTGATGTGAGCAGGAAGTTTGAAAGCTTTTGGCACCTGAAATTAAGTGTTCTGCTCTTGTACGGCCGACTATGATATCATGGCCGAGAATTTATTTGTTTTGCACGCAAAAAAGTGCATGTTTTGAAAATCAGTGTCTCCAACTCGAAACTTAGATTGTCCATTCAATTCAAATATGGATCATTGAGCTAGTACAAGCAAATACCATCATACGGTCCAATTCAAATGAAATTCCAAATGTGTTTATCCTAAATATGATGACAAAAGCAAAAATGTGTATGTGTATGAATAAAGTGGATGATTATAAAGTTTGAACATGCCCATATGTGTGTATCTCTAGGTTTGATATATGAGTTTGAAATCACGAAAGCCCGGCTTAAAAAATGTACCCCCGTTTAAATGAATTACAACAACTAATGATGGAGTCGAATTCCAAAATTCCAATCTTAGGTTTGTAATTCTGGTACTTCAAGGTATATCACGCATGTTCAAAAGTATCATTATCTCATAGGCCAAACTGTGAAACAAATTGATCAACCATGAGTGGACACACTATTGACCATATATATCTCAATTGCACTAAAGTCCCTCAAATATAGACACCTCACTCTTTATCTGAAGCCACCCCCCCCACACACACAAGTCGTTCTCTCCCCCGGACATGAACACACGAGCACATTAACACCCCCTCTCTTCTAAAGTCCGTACCCCAATCTTCGTCTCTATCACTTTGTCTCTCGAGCATGCACACATCTCTTCCCCCACTCTCTAGGTCTCCCGGCATCTCTCTTTCCCAAGCACACACACTATGTAGAGTGTCTCTTTCCCATACACACAAAACGTCGCCCCCAAACGTCTATCTCCCTAGTTATGTGATTCTCGCACACTCACCTCACACACCATCCCCACTGCAAACAAGCACACTTTGTCTCCTTGTGCACCACTCTCCTATTTCTATCTCTCCCACATGTGGACCCGCCCCAGCTCTGTGGCACCCCGGCTCAGAGAAAACCAGAACGCCCCGTATTCCAGCCCAGAGATCGAGGAGAAGTCTTCTGGAATACGACCCTACTTAGCATAGAACAAACCAGCTCTTTATTACAAGCTATTTGGGTACAAGGGTTACATCGGCACGGCGACACTATGCCCGCCGCAGTTGCTCTATGCAAGCAGCAGAACAAATCGAGGCAGCAGAAAAACTCTAGCAGCGGAACAATAACGACGGTGGTGAACTCCACTCTGCAGGGACTCTGGTTGGAACGCTTATCCTAGCTCGCACGAACGGAAACCACGAGAAGCAATCAAGCAATCACGGCATGACCTGCAAACTGGCATGACACGCCAGGTCAGTACATTGATTGTACTTGCAAGCTCACAATAAGCAGAAGCATTCAAGACAAACAACAGCATGGCAATTACAGATTAAGCAGAAATTATTATGAGATCACCATGATAGCATGGCATGAACAACATGAACATGATACAGCTAGAGCAATATGAGCATGGGATGAACATATAAATCTGACGCTACGAACATGCAACATGATGACACTATATGCACCACTTATTTTGCTCGGGTTAACTCGTAACCATCACATGCATCACTTACCAATCTCAGACATCACACGATCATCTCAGGATCAATCAAGCTTGGTATAAACAATACTGTAGTAATCATTAAATGACCACAAGGAGCTTGATCTTTACCCATGATTCTCGCACAACATCACGAATATCCAACAACTTGGTATCCTCGATACCATGGTGATCATTCACGAATCACAAACGGAACCACTCTTGGCTCAACTGGTTACCTCATAACCAAACGGTGATCATTCACGGATCACATAACCAACTAATCTCATCATCAAACCAGGGTTGTTATTAAGCACATTATTATTATTACCGTTGACCCATAGTGTGACCAACTACGAACTGGGACCTCATCCGCGGGTGCGGCTATCGATAGATTTAGTATACACTCTGCAGAGGTTCGTACAGTGTACCCACACCATGGAACCCATGTCCTCGCACTCCCATTCGGGTGGACCAACGATGTTCCGACAAAACCGATCTACTGCCATGACAAAACCGATCTTTGTTGGGATCAAAAAGATATAGAGGATTTTTCTATCAGGGACCTTTCTGTAATGAATTTTTTTTCAAACAGGGCCTGGATAATAAAACAGAAAGCGTATTAGAAGCGAATACGTTTCCTGCAGGTGAAAACGCATTCTGGGCCGAACTAGAAGAGAATACGCTTTCGGAAAGCAAAGACGTAATCTAGTGGATTACGCCTCCACTTATCCAGCGTGGCGAAGGCCGGGCCGGGTGGCTAAGATGCTTACAGGTGGGACCCACCTTATCCATCTCTCTCCTCCTGGCTCCTTCTTCCTCCTCCCGACTGGGCACGACCGAACAGAGGAGGCTGCGCACTCCAACGACCGCCCCGGGCGACTCCGGCCACCTCCGGCGGAGTTCTGGCTACCGGAGTGCTCACGGGACCGAGGCACATCCATCCAGGGCGTCGCGCACGCCGGGGAAGACCAGAGCAGTGGCTGCCTCGAGCATGGCGGACGGTGGCGTCGGGCGCAGATGGGGACCACGGCCAGAGGCCAACAGAGGAGGAGGGAAACGGCGGGGAAGCTTCTAGGGGTGTGGTGGATGTCTCTGATGGTGGAGGGGGAGAGGAATGAGCTCGGGGCAGCTCCAATTTAGGAGG
>NC_057814.1:322693927-322776565 GCF_018294505.1 Triticum aestivum | reverse complement strand
GGCCATGGGCACAGTGTGGTGGCTCCGGATCTTGGGCGAGTGGACGGGGAGGGAGCTTGGAGAGTTGGAGGCTTGCTGGTGTGCTCGAAGGGCTCGGGGGAGTCCTATATATAGACAGGGGCGAGGTGCCGAGCCGGTTGCCGCTGCTCGAGCTCGGCCAAAGCTCTGGCGTCGCGTAGCAAGCACGGGGTGGCACGAGAAGGCGACGAGGGAGGTGCGGATGAGCTACAGAGGTGCACAGGGACGAGCAGAGCTCGGGGACAAGAGGAGGAAGATGTCGCGGCGCGAACATAGCCGGTCGGCTACAGCTCGCCTATGGGCGCGCGGCGACGAGCGCTGACGGAGGGGCTTACGGAGGGGGAGATAGCTCCAGGAGGATGGCGACGACGCGGTAAAACCGTTAGACATGCTCATGAGCGCGAGGACGACGAGAGTGGGAGGGGCCCGTTAGATAGCTCTAGGGCAACGGCAGCAGAGCGCGCACACAGGCTTGCCATTAACGCGGTCACCGCGTGCACTGGCATGTAGCGGGGGAAATGAGCTAGAACATGTTGTCTAGTGGTAAGTTCTTCCAGGGGAGGTTTCAACTGCGGTGGTAGATCGATGAAAAGCTCTGTGGTTAAATCGTAATCAACCTCTGAAGTTTACTGCAGTAAACCTGAACATGTACTGGTGATCCACAAGAACATGATTGGAAGCAATGGAGTTGTCTGGGATGATTAGCTTAGGAGGGACTATAATCCTGTTAACTTTGAGAAGATTTGGATCAAGATTTAATATAGTTGCTTTGCAACTGCCAAATCTGGTCAGAAACTAAATGAGGAAGGTGCACTAACATGGAGAAGCCACTTGAGCTGAAATTTGGCAAGGCTTAGTGATTTGGCCATACTAAGATGCTGTAAAAATTTCATACCAATTGGATTTACCAAAATGGTACTTGCTTCACAAACATCCTTACTGACCAGAAACTTGCAATAATTTTGGAGAAATATTCTCTAAGTGAAATGGTGCCAAATTTGGTGGAGAGATGTTATAAGGGTAGAAGCACAATCTGGTAATTTATCAGGATTTTTGAAGCAATATAAAATGCACTTGCTTCACAACCTGAAAATATTGCGAGAATCAAAGATTTGGTCTTGTGCTCACATAGATGACTGGATGGGGCTGAAATTTGGAGGAGGGTAATTATATGAGCACATTAAGAGGCATGCAAAATTTCAACTCATTTGGATAACCCTAGCTAGTACTTCCTTCACAATGGCTTCTGTCTGACAGAAACTTTGAAAAATCACTGAGGAATATTGGCTTGGCAAATAAAGTTGAATTTTGGCATGAGGCAATTATTTGGACATAAAAGAATGCCCAACAAGTTTGGTAGCAAACAAGATTGGATAGGTGGCACTTCCTTCACAAAATGCCACTCTGGACAAAAATGAAGAATAATTATTGGTGAATTATTCTTGGGCTACGACAGGAAAGTTTGGGCATATTTGAGCAACATATGACCCACAGGAATTATGAGAATTATTTGGGAATTTTTTGGATGAACAGAAATATAGGTTGCTTCACAACCTAGGGGAGACAGGGTTATTCCTTTAATAGAAAAAGGAATATTCCCGGGAAAAAGAAATTAGGGTTTGGTCAAGCAGTGAAGTGGCATGATCTTCGAGTAGATTGGAGGATGATGAGTCACTTGGGAGAGGAAATGAAGATGATTTCCCAGGTGACAAGGCCACAGAACCACTCCAAAAAGAAAAACAGAGAAAAACCAATAAATCAAAAAGAAAAAGAAAAGGGCCAAAAACCAGGCTGTTACAAGCTCCTTCCTTGTATACATATATGTCGTGACTGTTCCCATAGCTACCTAATGTATCATCGTTCTCAATCTCGCACATTGTTCTCTACACCATCTATTCTAGATCTCTCATGTAGTACCTATCACACACACGATGACTCGCTTCCCTTGCGTCTCCGTACATAGGCCACTTTCGAACAACATCAACATTGTCTCCCTATCTATATGCCACTTCTGCACACAAACGACTCCTCCCCCTCTCTTCCTCTCTCTCTCTCTCTCTCTCTCTCTCTCTCTCTCTCCGTCGCTAGCTCTCTCTCTCTCTCGCTCTCACACCCCTCTCCCACACACACTCGATGTCTCTTCCAAATAGTTTGCTCCCCGACCGCACCCATGCTATCCCGCTACTACACATGCCTTTGTCTCTCTTTCACACACATGTCACACCATTAATTCCCCCTTCCCTATACTAGGTTCACATCATTAGTGGTCTCTCTACTCCACATACACACACTCCCTCTCACACCCAAACGCACGCACAAACACACACAGACACACACAAACACCCATCTATCTGGATCCTTCTTTTAAGACACACCCTTGCATATTGTCTCCAGCTCTAGCTATGTATATACCCCCTCCCCCTCTCTCTAGCTCAGATGCACACCAAAATTCTCCATATCTCTAACTCACACATCTCTCCCCTTGTCCGCATGTGTATATCACACACTCACTCTCTGATTATGTCTATGTGTCTCCACGTTACACAACACAAAGCCCCATGTACATGTCTCTCTCTATCCTCGACACACAGAGACACAAAGAATCTCTTATCATTGCCTTAGTCTCTACACATATCACACACGCACACTGTCTCTCTCTTTCTCTCTCTCTCTCTCTCTCTCTCTCTCGCACACACACTCAACAAAGGTTTTCCCGTGAATAACTTATCGTCTATTCATCAACAGTCATGGCAGTACGGCGAACATGAGACGTGAAAAAGAATAAATCTACATGTGCATAGACCACCTAGTATGACTACTAGGACTAGAGCAAGCCAAAAGCGCGCCGCCGTCACCCCCTCCTTATCGGTGATAAGAAAACCTTTGTTTTAAACAGTCGAGAAGTCATTGTGCTAAGGCCCCACATGCTGAGCCGTTGAATAGAATGTAGATCCAAGTTTAGGGAAACAAGTATCGATAATATGTTTGTATCTCCATACTTATATTTCTTATCTTATAAAAAAACCGAGTCGGTGATGATGGTACACGTGCCATCTTGCAATATAGACCGTCCGATCTATATCTGACGGATAGAAATTAAACTAAAAGATACCTGCACCTCTATCCAAATTTGTAGACAAGGCCTTCCGTCGTTCATCCTTATCTCCAACAACCTCATTGTTGAGCAATTAAAAAAGGAAGCCTCTGGAACAAACTGGCATGGTGGTTGCTGCTGGCGTCATCCATCCCCATGCCTCCACTCAGTCCGACCACCAATCACCACCATGCCCCACTCCTCTTCACCTTATCTCCTCTTTCTGGAGATATCATTAGTTTTTACACATGGTATTACTCCCGCATGGGTCAATCACAACAGGTGTTTTATAAAAAAATGCATCTTGATGTTCCGTGCAATGCACGGACATCTTGCTAGTACTCCTACAGAAAACTTAGTTGGTGATGATGGCGTGTCTCTCATCCATCATTTCTGCCCATTAGATCGACATCTAACGACTGTGAGGTAAGTTGTTGCCTTTTCTACCAACATCCCACTTCTCTACCAATTTGCAGAAAAACCCATAATTAGTATCTTAAAACCAACCACATCCCTCCCTCACCTCACCAAAACAGCCCAAGGAATATATTCTGATTGAAACATAATATATCTCTAGTGATATATGTATATCAAAATTAGAGTGTTTTCTATCAAGTTTGTGAATAAGTATTATTCTAATTATGATCCATTGCAACGCACGTGAACATTGCTAGTATTTCCAACCATGCAAAAAAATGCTAGTATTTCCATAGTTTCGAGTTTTCCATCAAGATATTAGTCCCTAATGGTTGATATTTAGTTTCAATCACGTACACATAGGCACTATGTAACTAGCCTTGCTTATTGGCTTCCGAAGCTTAACTTTCACTCCTACTTATAGTATGTAGAGTATTTAACAAAAAACTACCACTTTCAACCAGTCCTAGGAAGAAATATTGTACAAAAAATAGCAAAAACATACCCAAAATTTCTTAATCCGCGCAAAAAGACTAATACCTAGTGCCGGTTAGGCTCGTTTAAACTCGTTTATGACAGGGTTGGCCCACACGTCCGTGCTGACGAGGCAGCTTAAACCTGTTTGACCATTGACACGAGGGACCCACATCTGACCTTCTATCCTGTTATTCCTCCTCAAATCACTATTTTTCCTGAACATTACTTCAAACAGTACTGATGCATGTTCATCGGTGGCGCCGGTGATGAGCGAGTTGGCCACCGCTCCACCGGATGGGCCGGATGCCGCGCTGGCCTCCGCACGGGTTGGCTGGCTGGCCCGAGCGTGACTCACGCGTGAGCAAGACGCCGCGCTGGCCTTCGCTCGAGCCAGATGGCTGGCCTTAGCGTGGCGCACGCGAGCAAGCCGCCGCACCACCGTGCCAACCTAGCTAGCAAACCTTGCAGACAAGCAGCTGGATGCATCCAGCAGGGTGTGTTCTATCTTGGCTAGCTAGCAGCCGCGAGCGCCAGACGGAGCTGGCATCCGGGCTACCGCAAGATGGGCTCCGCACCGCCAGCGGTTTTGACCTCGCCTTCTGCCGGCGGCGGTAGCTGCGTTCCATGGCTGATTATGACTAGGTGGACGGGCCGGAGGTAGGAGGTCACTCGGGGATTTTTGTCCAGACTGACATGTAGGTCCCACAAGTCATAACGCCTAACTTGCCGGTCGAATAGAAGGCGTTGACTTAAGGGGTGACATGGGTTGAAACATGCCTATAACGGCACTTTGTAGAGTAGTCATTTCTTGGAAGGGCTGGTTGGTAAGGGCATGTACAATGGTTGATAAGGTAGTCTTATCTTAAGTCTGCCACTATGCAAGTGGTAGTAGTTTCTTGGCATTATTAGTGGTCTCTTGTAAGGAACAATGTACTAGCAACAAAAGGCGATTCTAGGTTGCGTTGTACTCCAACGAGTACTACTTGTGGTCATGGGAGTGTATAGCTCGTTTTGTGGGTTCGATCCCGACCAAATGCACAACGACCTATTTTTTAAATAGTAACTTTGCTGCGAGCCAATATTGTACACTGGTAGTTTGACTTTTGAAGTCGAAAGGACGTGTCGCACCACAATCTGGGTGCACTGGATAGCCCAGCCACATGAACGGGTTTTCCCTCCCATCATCTCGTGGCTCGCTTACTAGAGTAGTACTCCTATATATCAATTCACACCATGCAAAGTTTCTCGCCTGTGTGCTCTCCCTAGCCGCACCTCGCGTGTAGCTTCCTCATCAACTAGCATATTTAAACTAGCACCTCCCAATTAAGCCCGAGGAGCCGGAAAAGCCTGGCACGGCATTGGGAACTGTGCAATATGGCTCTGTACGTAAAGTGCTAGTACTCTACTACTCTGTAGCTTGTGGCGTTGCACGCATGGACTTCACTCCATTGTCGGCTCTATAAAAGAAATTCCTCTTCACGTGATTTTTTTTGAAACGGAGGCAAAAGCTTTGCCTCATCTCATTCATAAAGAAGGAACTACTAACAAAGTTTGACGAGATCCATTACACCTCCACAAATGGAAGACAAAAGCCTAGTCTTGCTGTATCAAATAACTCAAATGTTTTGCCCCCGCAGTAACCGTCGCTGATAAACAGGCTGCTAGTGTGTGCGTGAGAGGAGCGGCTGAGTAGGCCAGCTATGCGCTTGAATAAAGCACCGAGAGTACCCACTACGCAGGTGTACTTTCCCTGCATTGATAGTACAATGATGGTTCTAGAGAACAGCAGTACCCTCCACTTCCAACTGTAGTCCTTGGCCCTAAGATTCAAGAGTTCAAAACTGGTGCACTATACTACAAGTACAGTACATCGCACTACTAGTTGAAAAAGTAGTACTAGTACTGCTACAGTACGAGTACTTAGTAAATAATAGCCTCACCATCGTGAGGCATGAGGCACTACCACTATGTGTGCCCGCATAATTTATTTGGCGAAGGGACGAAGCCCTGCGGTAACTACACTCTTATCTCCTCCTCGCCAGCTCCTGTCCCCCCCGAAGAGAAGGCATTTCGTCACTTCTCCCATGGATTCGTCAGGTGGTTCTCCTCCTCGTCAGGGCTGGGATACCTTGGAAGACGATCCTCTGGGAGAAATCACACGCCGCTCCGACGTCCTCACCGCTGCAAGACTCGGTGCTTCCTGCACTAACTTTTTTAAGACGGTGCTTAAACAAGCTTGGAAAAGGCCATGCTTGTTGGTCTTCCATGCGTCCTCCAGGAGAAGGTTCTTCTATGGGACAATCCTTCATACATTCCACTGCTCCCTGGCCATGGTTGCACGTTGACTCCGCTAGAGTTGCCGACGTTGAGAGGTAGTCGGATTTTGTCTGATGAGCAAGCCAGTCTTGGAGTTTGAGCAGGTAGTACTTAGTTATTCCGCTTCCATCCTGCAATTTCTCCACTGCCCATCATCTTATATATAGGTCTGGGTCGGTGCCAATGAAGATTGGATTGCATACCTCCGGCCGGATACCACCATCATTTTGCACAACATCCACAGCAGTGCGCCTGTTCCCGTAAGCCCTTCTTCACCATTGGGATCGGCCTTCCAGACTGGCTGGCCTTGAATACGTGTGATGATGCCTACATGATATTGAAGAAGATAGCAATTGTGGACCCGCCAACAAAGCGACGCGGCTACAACGATTACTATCTCACCGCGGTGTTCGACATAAGGATTGCCATCAATGCAAGAGGCAGTAACGGCAGAGGCTGGCGCATGTTGGCCGCGACAGATTTGTACCCCTACACGTTCGAAGATGCCATGCGCCATCTAGGCCGCATCTTCCCGGTGACAAGCTAGGGGACTTGTTTCATCTAGTTGCCATCCTACGGTATGGGAGATTACAAACGGAATCCACAAACCATCATTTGCATCCCTAATGGTACTCCATTATTTTGCAGGGACCAGTCATCCCCCAATCAAAATAAGATCATCGATCCTAGATGTGCATTTGCATCCGCGATTCGGTCTAACCTGGAACCTTGTAGCTGACTTTTGGCATATTGGGATCAACTATCTTAGTAGTCGTTACCCATGGTACCACGGATGTGCACATGGTCACACAATCTACCACGATCGGACCGTCACCATCTACCCAGGTATTCCATTTTCTCATTGTTGTGTGTTAGAGTAGTAGTACTTGTTAGTGTTCTTGACTGGGCCATGTTTACTGTACTAGTAGTACAATTTAGTATTATATTTTTTAACCCTCTCGCCTTCTCTTTCATTGTTGTACTACTTACTAGTACTAGTAGGACTACTTTTTACCTTGGAGGACGTGTATAGCTAGCTAGGCCCTTGAAGACTTGAACCCACTAGCTCCCACCATTTTTGTTTTTCCATGTCTTACTATCTCATACATGTAGCCAAGAGTGGCTATATATAATAAGTCGGTTATTTTACTTCCTCTATACCAGAGTAGTACTGTCGGGGATATACCCCGCGGTATGACCCGGCCGGACCTGGCGCTTCATCGTGACCCGCCGGGTGATTGGCGACTCATAGGTCTGGCGGTTCACTGGTGTGACGACTCACGAGCCCGGTGACTTAATGATGGCCCCGACGGCGGGTTAGACAGAAGAGTAGGCCCAAAGCCCAGAAAGCCGGCTCATGTTATGGTGGGTCGGTTTATGAAGAAAGGCATAAAGAATATTCTCCTAAGCGAGACCCGGACTTGTATTCAACTTGTAAGAAAAGATAGACTAGTCCTAGTCCTACTAGGACTCCACATGTAACCCGCCCCTCTAACTTATATAAGGAGGGGCAGGGCACCCCAAAGAGGGACAAGCAACAAGAAATAATCTCTAGGGCTAAACACCGAGAGCCGGAGCCGGTGACTCTCCCGTGATCATAATGAGACCTAGCCTCAAACAGCACGTAGGGTTGTTACCGGATGATGTTTCCCCGGGCCCGAAGCTGTCTAAACCCTTGTCTTGTGCGTTGATCCGCCCTGCGTCTCTCATCCCAATCAACCCCTCTCAAGCTACTACATAGATGCGCTGGCCTCACGACTAAGTCCTCACGCTAAGGACATCTGCCGTGACAATTCCACGACAGTTGGCGCCCACCGTGGGGCCTGCGCACAGTGGTGTTGAGTTTTTGGAAGGATCTTTTCAGGACTCGAGAAGTTCACAACCCGCCGGATGAGCAATAGCCGGCACGGAAGAATTTATATCATCAACGATGAGTTGGAACGACGAGGATAAAATTAAGTTCAGGAAAAAATTAGGGTTACAGTTTGTCCGTCGCCGTCGTCATGCAATATGCTCTGCAATCAGGCGGATGCGGTCAACTTTTCTCGGCGGGCTGTGCGTGGCATCTAGCAATCCATCAAGCTGTCAAATCACCACGTCGCTGAGACCGTCAACTTCCGTTAGAAGTTTGATTGGACACATTACAAGTTACGGAGCATCAACTCGTAGCTGCTGGTGCTATTTCCTTCAATGTACAAGTGATCCGAAGTCTGATCGATGTTTGGAGTACCCGCCTGCAAGAGGCCGAGACCGACAGGAGTCCTGTACAAGTCGCCGAGACCGACAAGTTCTTGCTGCCGATTCAACTCGTACACAGCGATAGAGATTGATTCTTGTGCGGCCAGTCTGGCAGAATTACGAGGAGGCAAACAAAAACCATTATGAAAATAATACCAGCGCCGCTGATCATTTGGAAAAAGGTACATGCACGTACACTATTTTCAGGGACATCATATAGGTATGCCTATGGAACCGCACCAAGAAAAAGCCTCAAAATACCAACACAGCAACGCCCAAAGTCTACGATGGGAATATACGTAGGCCAGCAGTTACAGGAAAGATTAACAGAGACAAGACATCAAGTTCCAAATTTCACTGGGATCAGATAAAATATTTTTAAAAGGAAAGGACAGTTGAAACTATAATCCTCTCGATTGACGTCGGCTCAAGTCTCGCAAAATTGAATGCTTCTCACGTGGGGGCAAGGGGACCGGAGTGCTAGTACAGAGGCTTTCAACGCCCATCGGCTGGCGTCGTCATCACAAGATACCAGCGATTCAGGTATTGTCAGATCCTCCGGTCGCCTGTGAGTCGCCACTGCTACAACGTGCTGCTGCCTGGGCCTCGTGCTACTCCGCCCACGCTCAGCCTCCCTCGCCGCCATGTGAGACACCCCCGTTGAGCCACTGCTGCTCTCAACCTTAGCTGCGGCCCTGTGTCGCCGAGCCGCCCCCGCTGATGTGGAACTGAGCCGGCACCTCCGCCACGCGGCCCTCGTCTCCATCCCACGCTGCCTCACCGTGCCCGCACTGAGCCAGCCCGGCTGAGCAACTTGCCTCCGCCGCAGGCCACTTCTTCCGCGTCTGAACCGCTGTTTCCACGGTTTCATCTGCGTTGAGCCTCCGTGGTCTCTGTGTTTCACTACAGCCGTAACTGCGCCCCGAGCTGCCTGATTTGCCTCGGCCATCCACCCGCCATTGTTCGTCTGCAAACTGATCTACACCACGGCCTCACCGGTGACTCGCCCATGGGCCGCCGGATTTCGCCGTCCGCTCCTACTACGGCCGCCTCCTGAGCCGTCCCCGCGCTGGGTCACCTCCATCAAAACCGCCGCAGTGGGCCTGCCTTAACCCGACGTCGTTGCGCGGTCCGGTCGCCTCCATCGTAATGCGTCAAATCGCCCTCGCCTCCGTACTAGCACGCCCACGCGGCCAGGTCACCGCCACTGCGGCCATATGCCCCGATGCCTCCGCACCGGCGATGTTTCCGTTGAGCCGCTGGGGTCACCGTTCGCTTCGAGCTGTTGCGGGCCGGCCCTGCTTCGCCTTCAATCCACCGTGGCCTTGGGCTGCTGCTTCTGAGCCGTCTGCGCCATTGCTAGTTTCTACTTCTGAGTCGCCGGCGCCGTTGCGTGCTTCTGCCATGGTTTGTTACGTTACCCTGTCCCACGATGGCTTAAGCCGGCCTCGCCTCACTGTATTTTGCGTGACCGATTTGCTGCCTCACCCCGTCGTCACTGGCGGATCACCGTTCTCCAACCTTGAAAGTGAAGGACCCACCGGGTCGCGGACCTCGCCTCCGTGTTAAGCATCCACCAAGCCGTGGTCGCTAGAAGTCGCCCCGGCCGTGTTTGAGCCGCCCTCACCTGCGCGTGGAGCTGCTCTTTTCTGCCACCAAGGCATGCATGTTGTCATAAAACGGGGAACTGAAGCTGATATAGCAGCAGTCCCGTTGTCACAACTCTGGAGCTGCAGCCCCGCCACCCACGTGAAGGACCAAGCACCAGCGTCTACGCAAGAATTAAAAAAGGGGCCACATGGGTGCTACTGCGTCTAACGCTGTCCAGCATTATTCAATGCCAGCGTTTGTGTTCATCTGATAAAACAGACCAGGAGCTATTGTTTCTATCTACTTTTAATACATATTTTAATCAAGAAGAGCAATTACTTTGGTTTGTATATTTCTATGTGCAGCAAAGGTGGTGCCATGTTGTGCCTATGAAGTGCGTGTCAGCATCGTCACGCACCGGGCCGCACCTGCCTGCTTACTGATGAAACAGGTGTGCGCAAGTCGCCGCCCGTACAGTTTAATCTACATCAACCCGCCGGAGCCGCGTTGACCCGCCCCTACCGCTTTGAGCCGCCAGGATTATATTAAGGTCGCCGGTCTGCCCGAGCCGCCGAAACTATATTGAGTCGCTGATCTGCCTGAGCCACCTCTGTCGCGATAAACGGATCATCCGTCATCCTAACAAATCAGGTGATATCCATCCAAGTATGTTTTATTAGCACATGTTGTTTTTGTCAAAGAACAGTTTATCTTTGCCTTGGTCTGCAATATTGTTTATGCAGGGCAATTATTCATGACAAAAAATGATATTATACCGCGGAGATGGAGGCACGCCAACATCTTTTGGCATAGGTGGTCGTCGTCACTCAACGGACTCCCGCACCGGCTTACAACGCCATGGCCGTCTCTCGCGACCGCACCGGCTTACAACGCCGTGGCCGTCTCTCGCGACCGCACCGGCTTACAATGTCGTGGCCGTCTTTCGCGGCCACGCCGGCTTACAACAAGGAGGACAACTTGCCCGTCCGCACCGACTTACAACGCTACGGCCGGTTCATCTGTCTGTGCCGCCTCAGATGTTGCGGTCATCTTTACCGTCCGTCTCTCGCGGCCTGGTCTACAACAATACACCGGGCCGCACTTGTCTGCATGAGCGGATTATCGAATATGAGCAAGTCACTGCTTGGGAAGCCCGGTTTTCTTTCAACAAAATGGAGGCAAATTATCATATACTATCAACCGCCGTCTGCACCGGATGGCTCAATGGACATGCGCACAAGTCGCCGTCACTACGGTTTGGTTGAGCTTCAAACAGCCAGTTGGAAGGAACCATTGGCCGAGTTGCTGACACGGCTCATACGGGATCATTTATAACCCGCCGCAGTCACCTCAACCTTCTGTGGATACACATCGTGCTATCAACACCAATGATATACAAGTTATGCCGGTTTATATCACGGTTAAATATGGAGAATCTCAAGCCAACTCCTTGAGTCATCTTGAGACTCGGGGGCTACAGTGACATGACTCGGGAACCCCGGGTCGTTGGAGGGAATGATAACCCGGTTCCGGAGGCTGCTACCATATTGATGAAACTTTAAAGGCCGTCAGAAAATTGCCGGTTCAAATAAATATTCCGGTTTAAAATCCGGTTCAAGAGATATCTTTCTCCCGCAAAGTTTTGAAGCTCTCAAATCCGGTTCAAACGTCCGGCTCAAGGTACCCTGCTTTAATGACCATTGGGAGCTGATCGGATTCGAATTTAGCTTAACCCTTTTGGTGTGACCCTGATCGTATTCGAATCAGAGTCGTTAAATATTCTCATGATCACTTGGGGGCTTCCTGTTCAAACATAGGTCGTATTCGAACCAAAGAGAACATAGCTGTCGATACCCACTTGATTGGCACACTGCCGAGCTCATTGGGGAGTTTCTTGGTCATATTTGAACCATAGCTCAACCCCCTTTGGGAACCGACGTGGATCGTATTCGAATCAGCGTCGTTAAACAACTCTCAAGGTCATTTGGGGGCTTCCTGTTCAAACATAGGTCGTATTCGAACCAAAGAGAACATAGCTGTCGGTACCCTCTTGATCGGCAACGCCAAAGCCACTGGGGGCTATATGATCGTATTCGAATCTTAGCTTAACCCCTTTGGGACGGTTTCTGATCGTATTCGAATCAGAAGCCTCAAAAACTTTGAAGTCTCTTTTTGCAAATAATTTTTGGGATTTTATTTGAAGCTCTTTTGAACACATCTAAAGTGTATATGAGTGGTTTCTATTTAAACCCGGCTTGATTTTCGATGATAAGTCGCCGGCTTATGACAATCATCATCTATGTGGAAGAATTGGCTTCTAAGGATTGGGTCATCACACTTACTGCACAGGTATCGTAAGCCGGCGGTACAGTTCAATATCACAGGTAGGATATTGTTTATACATAATTATGTTTAAACTAGCCCTGGCTATGGACTTTAAGCTGCCGGTATGTTTTGAATTGCGCCATTGGAATCATGCGCGTATCAAAGATTAGGTTATCACCCTTATTGTGCAGGTCATATAAACCGACAAATGCAAATTCAATATCACAAGTATGATATTATTGTTATGTTTCAAAGTTATGATTCATAACAGGCTTATCTGTGACTCCTTTTTTACACACCCGTGGTCATATGTAAGATATTGTGACCCGCCCTGCGGTAAACCGCCGAGGTTTCTTGTGATCTACTCGTGTGCAGGATAAGACTACATTTGGGTAGTTACCCGCCCTGGCTTTTGACATTAAGTCGCCAGGGCGTATGTTGTTTGAACTCTGTGCAGGATTTGCGGAACTATGACTTATATAAATGTTTAAATCCAAGCCCATCATCGCAAGATTGACATTGGTGTCTCAAAAAAGTTATCAATTCTTGATTTTCTCAAAAGGCTATAAATAGCCGGGTTATAAAATTTCCGGCTTACAATGGAGGCGTAATAAATCGCCATTGGCCAAGAGCCGCCAGGTATTTAAACTCCGGGTTTACTTGTCAACCGATGAGGTATTCAAATCTTGAATAGCCAACATGGCTGGATTTCTATTGTGATTATCAATAACCAGTGTTATGATTGAGGTTTTCAAAGTCGCTTCAGCGCAACGACTATTATTGTTATCAATGGGCATGATTTATTTTACAATGGAGGAAATAGTCCCGAGTCGCCGCAGGCTTACGACCCGGCACTTGCGGGCTACATTGTTCAAATCGAGATTACAACGAATATACAAGTCCCATGTCACTGCCAGCATGCACCATGGCACTTGGGGGCTAATGCAAAGTCATTCTTTTTGGCTCAACTTATTGAAGACCCGACTCATCACATTCTAAATGAGCCGGCCCTTAGGGGCTACCAATTGCTCCTGTCGAAAATTCGAGTTTTTACTAGTGACTGAGATGAACAATATGGATTTCTTCAAAGTGGCAGCATTTATATTGAAGCAAGTCTTAAGCCATCACTTTGTTCTCCTGAAGACTTGGGGGTTACAGGTATTATATTATTATTGAAGAAATATTTTCAAATTCTTTGTTTTGAGCAAACCAGATTGACCCGGCGTCACCAATCATTATGACCCTGTGACTACAACCCGGCGTCATCAATAAACATGAACCGGCGTTGGCAACAATTATGACCCGGCATCATCAGTCTTTTATAACCCGGAGATTTTGGAAATTATAACTCGGCAAGATCTATATCTTTAAGCCGGTTGAAAACCAGATGAGTATTTTAAGACCTATATTTTTAAGCCGGCGCTTTGGAAGCTGACTTAAGTGGATTATTTCTTACAATATTTCTCTACAAGAGACCAATGCCAGCAAATTGACTCTGAAGCTGGCCTATTGACCCGGATTTTTCAAAAGAAGTGCTCGGATTTTTTGCATTGGCCAGGTTTGGACATATCTGTTAAAAGAGATTTGCTATAAGATCTTGAGTATGCATCCAGGAGGAAATGACAAGGACTTAAAGATGATCAGGTGCCGGTTCATGAAAATATTTAACCCGGAACACAACCTATCAAGTTTGTTCTTGTGTTTATTTTACAGGATCAGTTTAACATGGACAAATCCAAATTAAACTGGGGGCTAATGTCGGGGATATACCCCGCGGTATGATCCGGCCGGAAGTATGACCCGGCCGGACCTGGCGCTTCATCGTGACCCGCCGGGTGATTGGCGACTCATAGGTCTGGCGGTTCACTGGTGTGACAACTCACGAGCCTGGTGACTTAATGATGGCCCCGACGGCGGGTTAGACAGAAGAGTAGGCCCAAAGCCCAGAAGGCCGGCTCATGTTATGGTGGGTCGGTTTATGAAGAAAGGCATAAAGAATATTCTCCTAAGCGAGACCCGGACTTGTATTCAACTTGTAAGAAAAGATAGACTAGTCCTAGTCCTACTAGGACTCCACATGTAACCCGCCCCTCTAACTTATATAAGGAGGGGCAGGGCACCCCAAAGAGGGACAAGCAACAAGAAATAATCTCTAGGGCTAAACACCGAGAGTCGGAGCCGGCGACTCTCCCGTGATCATAATGAGACCTAGCCTCAAACAGCACGTAGGGTTGTTACCGGATGATGTTTCCCCGGGCCCGAAGCTGTCTAAACCCTTGTCTTGTGCGTTGATCCGCCCTGCGTCTCTCATCCCAATCAACCCCTCTCAAGCTACTACATAGATGCGCTGGCCTCACGACTAAGCCCTCACGCTAAGGACATCTGCCGTGACAATTCCACGACAAGTACTATTAGCTGCACAGTATTACTGACCGCCATATTTGAGCCCAACATTATTATGCATGGACCTTGACTATGTACATCACCATGTGTCCAGATCTGAGATGCCGCATGTACCAGATGAACGGCGCCGAGTTCGACCCCCGTGATGCTACGTGGGTGCCGAGGAACACACTTGGAGAGTACTCGCTTTTCATTGGGGACAGCTACCCCATTGTGAAGCGGATGCCACCTTCCATGCACGACACCGAAGGCCTGCCGTTCATGAAGCATGGTCGTGTCTTCAGTGCGCACCGCCGGATGAACGACATGCTGGGACACGCTATCCCTGATTTATGCCGCTTCAGCTTGGATGAGTCTCCATCGTGTGGAACCAGACTAGAAAGCTGCGACAATGATTCCTGTTGCCCACCGCTATGGATCGTGCCATCCATGAAGAACACCTGGGACCGGAACCTGGAGGAGGACATGTAGCCCATCTATAACGTGTAAGTGGAGTATGGTAAATTGTGAACGGTAGCGCTGTGAATATATGTAGACTAGTCGTGCACAAATTTATCACATGAAGTGGAGATGAACTTGTGTGGCATACCGACATTTGTCCTTTAGAATTTATTACTAGTAAATGTGTTATGTGTACGTGCAACTTGTGTGGTTGTTGCACGGGCTCCAACACACTCTTTGAGAAAAAAGGTGGCACAGCTTTGGATATAGGTGACGTGGCGGCATCATACAGTAACATTGTTCGCTCTAGTTGTAGTACTCATACTAGGATGAAAACTCCTATAAAACCTTGCGCTTGGCTCTTTGCCTCTTCGGGAGGTTCAATAGTTCGTACTCGTGTGAACCTTGCACTTGGCTCTTCGCCTCTTCGGAAGGTCCAACAATGATGATACTACAGTACAATATGCTTCTGGCAATCTGACACCAATTGAACTGTTGCACGTCCACCGCGAGGGCGAGGGCGAGGGAGAGGGCGTTGTAGTCAAAACCCTCTCCTTGTCCTGCAAGCCACCGTGTGTGTGGGCGAGGGAGAGGGCGTAGTAAGCAAGCTTCTCCTCGTTCGGCGAGTTGACAGGACACATCAAAGCAGTACTTGTACTAATCCATACTGCGTCCTTTCCGGTTAATATGGCTTAAGTTGAAATGAGAAAATACACTGGCGGTCAACGTACGTAACAATACGCTCTTTACGGTCACTATATAGTTTTGCGGTGATTATACGATCACTAGCTCATCGTAGAGCACCGTATTGCACCCTACTACCGGGCACATAGTCGATGTGGCACTTTGTTGACTGGTTAAATTGACACCTGGTTTCTGGGTCCCACCTGTTAGTTGGCAGAGCAAAGAAATCAGTTAAACAAAACTTTACGCAGGCGCGACAGGAGTCGAACTCTTGCGCGCCAACCACCCTGGTTGTGTATGTGAGTGCATGTATGTGTACTCCCTCGGTCTTCCAACAAAGAGTGTACATCGGCTCAAAAACAAAGAGTGTACATCTGCAATTCCAATGCATTTAGCCTTTAATCTAATCGATATTGATTGACTAATGCACCAACTTGTGCTCTAGCTATAGGCTACATGTCTATCCTTAATTACAGCATGCAACAACCTTCATTTAATCTTCTTCTCTCAATGGTCGCATGCACACATATGTCTGCTACTTTTGGGCGTTAATTATGCCATGAAGTTCTGGTTCCTCCTGTTCAATGTGTAAATCTCAATATGTACAGTCTTTCACGGACGTAGGGAGTAGGTTGAGCACTTGAGCGTGAGCGTGTGTGTTGCGTCGTGTGCTATGTGCCGTATGGATGCGTGAGTGTTGCGTGCGTGCATGTAACACCCCGGACGTAACTTTCCATATTTGTAACTCCAACTCTTGCCATTTTCAGCTATGTGTTATGATATTCCCTCCGTGGTTGGGTTTTTGTCTTTCGTTTTGCATTTTTTTCATGTCATGCATCTCATATCATGTCATCATGCGCATCTCATTTGCATACGTGTTCGTCTCATGCATCCGGGCATTTTCCCCATTGTCCGTTTTGCAATCCGGCACTCCCACATGCACCGGCGCATCCCTCTTGTTTCTTTTTGTGAGCGGGTGTTAAATGTTCTCGGAATGGACCGAGGTTTGTCAAGTGGCCTTGGTATACCACCCGTAGACCACCTGTCAAGTTTCGTTCCATTTGGAGGTCGTTTGATGCTCCAACGGTTAACCGGATAACCGCAAAGGCCTTTTGTGTGTTGCAGAAACCCCCCTCCAAACAGCCCATTAACCCATCTAAGTCACTTCCATGCTCTCGGTCGTTCGATCACGATCGTGTGGGCGAAAACCGCACTCCATTTGGACTCTCCTAGCTCCCTATGCCTATATAAACACCTCCCCCTCCGAAAATTGTGTCCAAACCCTAAAATTCGCCCTCCGCCGCCACCGGACACGTCCGCCGCCACCGGACAAATCGCCGCCGCCGCTCTCCTCCAATCCCGCGCCGCCATGTCACCTTCTCCGTCGCCCGCGCCGCCGGCCCGCGAGGTCCGTGCTCGGCCCCCCCGGCCCGCTCTGCCTCCCTCGCCTCCTCCTGCGCGCTCCTCCGCTCCGGCCGCCTCAAATCGCGTGCCTGCCCCGATCTGGATCTGGAGGTTGACCCCGAAATATCCTCCAAGTCCCGAAGTTTTTACATTATGTTGCATTATTCATCATGGCATATCTCCTTGCATACTGCTCTGTTTTGCGTGCATGATATATCACAATGTTCGCCACGAGATGATCTTCATTTTTTTCTATTGTGCCATGCTCGTTTGAGTCCATCTTGATGCCCGAATCTCTGGTGCAAGAGTGCTATATGATGTTTACTGCTGTTAATTATCAGAACTTGATGTTTTGTTATTTTTGTTGCATTTGATATGTGCATCTTATGGGCATGAGCTCTATAGGTGTTTTGATCTATGCTATGACATCTTTACAGAGGTGTATGCCATGTATTTTTGTGATCTATGTGGTGACTAGCACAAGCATGCAAAGTAGGCCTCGTGATGTTTCTGTTTTCAGGGACTTAGAATTTTGCCAAGTCTGTTACCTGCTGTTATTTTGTTGCCATGTATCCATGTGTCTACAGTGAGACCCATGTTTATTTTGAGTATGTTCAGTAAGGATGTTTTGTAGATATAGTTGTGCTCTATCCATCCATGCCCCTGTTTGCATTTATGGAGTGACCTAGTATGTCTTAATCTTGCTCTACTTTTGCTATAAAATATTTCTGGCAGATTGTTAACATGATATTCAATTTTGCCAAGGTTGTTGTAGTTGATCCGTACATGCTATGAACTTGCTCTTGCCATGGTTAGCTTCAAAAACATGCCATCCGGTTGTAGGTATGCTTGTTTTGTCATGAATTGCTTTGTGATGAGTGAGTCAAGCTCACCAAGATGCCTTCATAATTCTGTTTTTGCCATGCTCTGTTTTCTGCCAAGTCTGAAACCTGTTAACAAAACTTGATATGTTTACATGGGTGACATCATATCTTCTGTCCTTTTTGGCTCATGGTCAGTAAGGGACTTTTGTTCTATGAATTTAGTAGATTCATGGAAAGCCTTGTTTTGCTATGATAAGTTCCTGTAGCATGTGTTTTGCTTGCTCTGAACATTGCTACCTGATGCTGTTTCAGCCCTGTCCAGTATTTTCTCAAAGTCTGTGAAGCTGATATCTTTTGCATTTTTGCCATGCTTGTTTGAACCTGTTATGGTGTGATCTAGCCGTAGCTCAGTGTTCATCTTTTGTCAATCATCTCCTGTAGATCACTGCCATATGCTTTGTTGCTATGTTGGAGTGCTGTAGCATAGTTACTTGATGTATTCTAAGTGCTATCGTGCTGTTAATCGCAGAATCGTGTCATTCTTCTTTTGCTTGCCATTTGCAAACCGTGCATCCGTTTCCGGTGATCTTTATATCAATTTCGACCGAAATCATCTCCTCTTTCCAGTGGCATACTTGGTTTGCCAAGTTACTGCCTTGTTCATTCTTTTTCTTCCGGAGCACGCATACGCATCGCATATCACATCTCGCATATCATGCATGTTTTGCATCATGTTGCTTGTGCATTTCCCGTGATTGATTGTGGTTCCATTGCTTGTGTTCTTGCTGTGGGTAGAGCCAGGAGACGAGTTCGTGAACGAGGAACCTGTTGAGTACGCTTACGAGGATCAAGCTTTCGACAACTCTGAGAACCTTGCAGGCAAGATGACCATACCCTCGAAATCACTTCTATCTTTGCTTTGCTGGTTGTTCTTTCTATTGCCATGTTGCGCTACCTACCACTTGCTATATCATGCCTCCCATATTTGCCATGTCAAGCCTCTAACCATCCTTTCCTAGCAAACCGTTGTTCGGCTAAGTTACCGCTTTTGCTCAGCCCTTCTTATAGCGTTGCTAGTTGCAGGTGAAGTTGAAGTTGGTTCCATGTTGGAACATGGATATTTTTGGCATATCACAATATCTCTTATTTAATTAATGCATCTATATATTTGGTAAAGGGTGGAAGGCTCGGCCTTATGCCTGGTGTTTTGTTCCACTCTTGCCGCCCTAGTTTCCGTCATACCGGTGTTATGTTTCTTGATTTTGCGTTCCTTGCGCGGTTGGGTGATTTATGGGACCCCCTTGACAGTTCGCCTTGAATAAAACTCCTCCAGCAAGGCCCAACCTTGGCTTTACCATTTGACCACATACCACCTATACTTTTCCCATGGGTTTTCGCGAGCCCAAGGGTCATCTTTATTTTAGACCCCCCCGGGCCAGTGCTCCTTCGAGTGTTGGTCCGAACCGAGCTGCCTGCGGGGCCACCTTGGGGAAACTTGAGGGCTGGTTTTACTCGTAGCTAGTCTCATCCGGTGTTGCCCTAAGAACGAGATATGTGCAGCTCCTATCGGGATTTTTCGGCACATCGGGTGGCTTTGCTGGTCTTGTTTTACCATTGTCGAAATGTCTTGTAAACCGGGATTCCGAGACTGATCGGGTCTTCCTGGGAGAAGGTTTATCCTTCGTTGACCGTGAGAGCTTATAATGGGCTAAGTTGGGACACCCCTGCAGGGTATTATCTTTCGAATGCCGTGCCCGCGGTTATGAGGCAGATGGAAATTTGTTAATGTCCGGTTGTAGAGACCTTGTCACTTGACTTAATTAAAATACATCAACCGTGTGCGTAGCCGTGATGGTCACTTTTCGGAGGAGTTCGGGAAGTGAACACGGTTTGAGTTATGCATGAACGTAGGTAGTTTCAGGATCACTTCTTGATCATTTCTAGCTTCGCGACCGTTGCGTTGCTTCTCTTCTCGCTCTCTTTTGCGTATGTTAGCCACCATATATGTGTTGGGAATCGTAGCATAATTTAAAATTTTCCTACGCTCACCAAGATGCATCTATGGAGTCTACTAGCAACGAGGGGAAAGGAGTGGATCTACATACCCTTGTAGATCGCGAGCGGAAGCGTTCCAATGAACGTGGATGACGGAGTCGTACTCGCCGTGATCCAAATCACCGATGACCGAGTGCCGAACGGACGGCACCTCCGCGTTCAACACACGTACGGTGCAGCGACGTCTCCTCCTTTCTTGATCCAGCAAGGGGGGAGGAGAGGTTGATGGAGATCCAACAGCACGACGGCGTGGTGGTGGATGTAGCGGCTCTCCGGCAGGGCTTCGCCGAGCTTCTACGCGCGAGAGAGAGGTGTTGCAGGGGAGGAGGGAGGCGCCAAAGGCTGTTGTGTGCTGCCCTCCCTCCCCCCCCCTTTATATAGGCCCCCAAGGGGGGTGCGCAGCCCTTGGAGATGGGATCTCCAAGGGGGGGGGGCGGCCAAGGGGGAAGGGGTTGCCTTGCCCCCCAAGGCAAGGGGAAACTCCCCCCTAGGGTTCCCAACCCTAGGCGCATGGGGGGGAGGCCCAAAGTGGCGCCCCAGCCCATTAGGGGCTGGTTCCCCTCCACTTTCAGCCCACGGGGCCCTCCGGGACAGGTGGCCCCACCCGGTGGACCCCCGGGACCCTTCCGGTGGTCCCGGTACAATACCGATAACCCCCGAAACTTTCCCGGTGGCCAAAACTGGACTTCCTATATATAATTCTTCACCTCCGGACCATTCCGGAACCTCTCGTGACGTCCGGGATCTCATCCGGGACTCCGAACAACTTTCGGGTTTCCGCATACATATATCTCTACAACCCTAGCGTCACCGGACCTTAAGTGTGTAGACCCTACGGGTTCGGGCGACATGCAGACATGACCGAGACGCCTCTCCGGTCAATAACCAACAGCGGGATCTGGATACCCATGTTGGCTCCCACATGTTCCACGATGATATCATCGGGTGAACCACGGTGTCGAGGATTCAATCAATCCGTATGCAATTCCCTTTGTCAATCGGTATGTTACTTGCCCGAGATTCGATCGTCGGTATCCCAATACCTTGTTCAATCTCGTTACCGGCAAGTCTCTTTACTCGTACCGCAATGCATGATCCCGTGACTAACGCCTTAGTCACATTGAGCTCATTATGATGATGCATTACCGAGTGGGCCCAGCGATACCTCTCCGTTTACACGGAGTGACAAATCCCAGTCTCGATCCGTGCCAACCCAACAGACACTTTCGGAGATACCCGTAATGCACCTTTATAGTCACCCAGTTACGTTGTGACGTTTGGCACACCCAAAGCACTCCTACGGTATCCGGGAGTTGCACGATCTCATGGTCTAAGGAAAAGATACTTGACATTGGAAAAGCTCTAGCAAACGAAACTACACGATCTTTTATGCTATGCTTAAGTTGGGTCTTATCCATCACATCATTCTCCTAATGATGTGATCCCGTTATCAATGACATCCTATGTCCATAGTCAGGAAACCATGACTATCTGTTGATCAACGAGCTAGTCAACTAGAGGCTTACTAGGGACAGGTTGTGGTCTATGTATTCACACATGTATTACGATTTCCGGACAATACAATTATAGCATGAATAAAAGACTATTATCATGAACACAGAAATATAATAATAACCATTTATTATTGCCTCTAGGGCATATTTCCAACAGTCTCCCACTTGCACTAGAGTCAATAATCTAGTTACATTGTGATGAATCGAACACCCATTGCGTCCTGGTGTTGATCATGTTTTGCCCTAGGGAGAGGTTTAGTCAACGGATCTGCTACATTCAGGTCCGTGTGTACTTTACAAATATCTATGTCTCCATTTTGAACACTTTCACGAATGGAGTTGAAGCGACGCTTGATATGCCTGGTCTTCCTGTGAAACCTGGGCTCCTTCGCAAGGGCAATAGCTCCAGTGTTGTCACATAAGAGAGTCGTTGGGCCCGACGCATTGGGAATCACCCCTAGGTCGGTAATGAACTCCTTCATCCAGACTGCTTCCTGTGCTGCCTCCGAGGCTGCCATGTATTCCGCTTCACATGTAGATCCCGCCACGACGCTTTGCTTGCAACTGCACCAGCTTACTGCTCCTCTATTCAAAATATACACGTATCCGGTCTGTGACTTTGAGTCATCCGGATCTGTGTCGAAGCTAGCGTCGACGTAACCCTTTACGACGAGCTCTTCGTCACCTCCATAGACGAGAAACATATCCTTAGTCCTCTTCAGGTACTTCAGGATATTCTTGACCGCTGTCCAGTGTTCCTTGCCGGGATTACTTTGGTACCTTCCTACCAAACTTACGGCAAGGTTTACATCAGGTCTGGTACACAGCATGGCATACATAATAGACCCTATGGCCGAGGCATAGGGGATGACACTCATCTCTTCTATATCTTCTGCCGTGGTCGGGCATTGAGCCGTGCTCAATTGCACACCTTGCAATACAGGCAAGAACCCCTTCTTGGACTGATCCATACTGAACTTCTTCAATATCTTGTCAAGGTATGTACTCTGTGAAAGACCAATGAGGCGTCTTGATCTATCTCTATAGATCTTGATGCCTAATATATAAGCAGCTTCTCCAAGGTCCTTCATTGAAAAACATTTATTCAAATAGGCCTTTATACTTTCCAAGAATTCTATATTATTTCCCATCAATAATATGTCATCCACATATAATATGAGAAATGCTACAGAGCTCCCACTCACTTTCTTGTAAACACAGGCTTCTCCATAAGTCTGTGTAAACCCAAACGCTTTGATCATCTCATCAAAGCGAATGTTCCAACTCCGAGATGCTTGCACCAGCCCATAGATTGAGCGCTGGAGCTTGCATACTTTGTTAGCATTCTTAGGATCGACAAAACCTTCCGGCTGCATCATATACAACTCTTCCTTAAGGAAGCCGTTAAGGAATGCCGTTTTGACGTCCATCTGCCATATCTCATAATCATAGTATGCGGCAATTGCTAACATGATTCGGACGGACTTCAGCTTCGCTACGGGTGAGAAAGTCTCATCGTAGTCAACCCCTTGAACTTGTCGATAACCCTTAGCGACAAGTCGAGCTTTGTAGATGGTCACATTAACATCTGCGTCCGTCTTCTTCTTAAAGATCCATTTGTTTTCTATGGCTCGCCGCTCATCGGGCAAGTCAGTCAAAGTCCATACTTTGTTTTCATACATGGATTCTATCTCGGATTTCATGGCTTCTAGCCATTTGTCGGAATCCGGGCCCGCCATCGCTTCTTCATAGTTCGAAGGTTCACCGTTGTCTAACAACATGATTTCCAGGACAGGGTTGCCGTACCACTCTGGTGCGGAACGTGTCCTTGTGGACCTACGAAGTTCTGTAACTTGATCTGAAGCTTCATGATCATCATCATTAACTTCCTCCCCAGTCGGTGTAGGCACCACAGGAACATTTTCCCGCGCTGCGCTACTTTCCGGTTCGGAAGGGGTGACTATCACCTCATCAAGTTCCACTTTCCTCCCACTCAATTCTTTTGAGAGAAACTCCTTCTCTAGAAAGGACCCGTTCTTGGCAACGAAGATCTTGCCTTCGGATCTGAGGTAGAAGGTATACCCAATAGTTTCCTTAGGGTATCCTATGAAGACGCATTTTTCCGATTTGGGTTCGAGCTTTTCAGGTTGAAGTTTCTTGACATAAGCATCGCATCCCCAAACTTTTAGAAATGACAGCTTAGGTTTCTTCCCAAACCATAATTCATACGGTGTCGTCTCAACGGATTTAGACGGTGCCCTATTTAAAGTGAATGCGGCAGTCTCTAAAGCATAACCCCAAAATGAGAGTGGTAAGTCGGTAAGAGACATCATAGATCGCACCATATCCAATAGAGTGCGATTACGACGTTCGGACACACCATTTCTCTGAGGTGTTCCAGGCGGCGTGAGTTGTGAAACTATTCCACATTTCCTTAAGTGTGTACCAAATTCGTGACTTAAATATTCTCCACCACGATCTGATCGTAAGAATTTTATTTTCCTGTCACGTTGATTCTCGACTTCACTCTGAAATTCCTTGAACTTTTCAAAGGTTTCAGACTTGTGTTTCATTAGGTAGACATACCCATATCTACTTAAATCATCAGTGAGAGTGAGAACATAACGATATCCTCCGCGAGCCTCAACGCTCATTGGACCGCACACATCGGTATGTATGATTTCCAATAAGTTGGTCGCTCGCTCCATTGTTCCGGAGAACGGAGTCTTGGTCATCTTACCCATGAGGCATGGTTCGCACGTGTCAAATGATTCGTAATCAAGAGACTCCAAAAGTCCATCTGCATGGAGCTTCTTCATGCGCTTGACACCAATGTGACCAAGGCGGCAGTGCCACAAGTATGTGGGACTATCATTATCAACTTTACATCTTTTGGTATTCACACTATGAACATGTGTAGCATCACGTTCGAGATTCATCAAGAATAAACCATTGACCAGCGGGGCATGACCATAAAACATATCTCTCAAATAAATAGAACAACCATTATTCTCAGATTTAAATGAGTAGCCATCTCGAATTAAACGAGATCCAGATACAATGTTCATGCTCAAAGCCGGCACTAAATAACAATTATTGAGGTTTATAACTAATCCCGTGGGTAGATGCAGAGGTAGCGTGCCGACGGCGATCACATCGACCTTGGAACCATTCCCGACGCGCATCGTCACCTCGTCTTTTGCCAGTCTCCGTTTATTCCGTAGTTCCTGATTTGAGTTACAAATATGAGCAACCGCACCGGTATCAAATACCCAGGAGCTACTACGAGTACTGGTAAGGTACACATCAATTACTTGTATATCACATATACCTTGGGTGTTGCCGGCCTTCTTCTTGTCCGCTAAATATTTGGGGCAGTTCCGCTTCCAGTGACCACTTCCCTTGCAATAAAAGCACTCAGTCTCGGGCTTGGGTCCATTCTTTGACTTCTTCCCGGTAACTGGCTTACCGGGCGCGGCAACTCCCTTGCCGTCCTTCTTGAAGTTCTTCTTACCCTTGCCCTTCTTGAACTTAGTGGTTTTATTCACCATCAACACTTGATGTTCTTTTCTGATCTCTACCTCAGCTGATTTCAGCATTGAATACACCTCGGGAATGGTCTTTTCCATCCCCTGCATATTGTAGTTCATCACAAAGCTCTTGTAGCTTGGTGGAAGCGACTGGAGGATTCTGTCAATGACCGCGTCATCCGGGAGATTAACTCCCAGCTGAGACAAGCGGTTGTGCAACCCAGACATTCTGAGTATGTGCTTACTAACAGAACTGTTCTCCTCCATTTTACAGCTGAAGAACTTGTCGGAGACATCATATCTCTCGACCCGGGCATGAGCTTGAAAAACCAGTTTCAGCTCCTCGAACATCTCATATGCTCCATGTTTCTCAAAACGCTTTTGGAGACCCGGTTCTAAGCTGTAAAGCATGCCGCACTGAACGAGGGAGTAATCATCAGCACGCTGCTGCCAAGCGTTCATAACGTCTTGGTTCTCAGGGATTGGTGCTTCACCTAGCGGTGCTTCTAAGACATAATCTTTCTTGGCTGCTATGAGGATGATCCTCAGGTTCCGGACCCAGTCCGTATAGTTGCTGCCATCATCTTTCAGCTTGGTTTTCTCTAGGAATGCGTTGAAATTGAGGACAACGTGGGCCATTTGATCTACAATACATGATGTAAAGATTTTAGACTAAGTTCATGATAATAAAGTTCATATAATCAAATTATTTAATGAACTCCCACTCAGACAGATATCCCTCTAGTCATCTAAGTGAAACATGATCCGAGCTCAACAAGGCCGTGTCCGATCATCACGTGAGACGGACTAGTCAAGATCGGTGAACATCTCCATGTTGATCGTATCTTCTATACGACTCATGCTCGACCTTTCGGTCCTCCGTGTTCCGAGGCCATGTCTGTACATGCTAGGCTCGTCAAGTCAACCTAAGTGTATTGCGTGTGTTCCGAGGCCATGTCTGTACATGCTAGGCTCGTCAACACCCGTTGTATGCGAACGTAAGAATCTATCACACCCGATCATCACGTGGTGCTTCGAAACGACGAACCTTCGCAACGGTGCACAGTTAGGGTGAACACTTTCTTGAAATTATTATAAGGGATCATCCTACTTGCTACCGTCGTTCTAAGCAAATAAGATGCAAAAACATGATAAACATCACATGCAATCAAATAGTGACATGATATGGCCAATATCATCATGCTCCTTTGATCTCCATCTTCGGGGCACCATGATCATCTTCGTCACCGGCATGACACCATGATCTCCATCATCATGATCTCCATCATTGTGTCTTCTTGAAGTTGTCACGCCAACGATTACTTCTACTTCTATGGCTAACCGTTTAGCATCAAAGTAAGGTAAATTACATGGCGTTATTCAATGACACGCAGGTCATGCAAAATAATAAAGACAACTCCTATGGCTCCTGCCGGTTGTCATACTCATCGACATGCAAGTCGTGATTCCTATTACAAGAATATGATCAATCTCATACATCACATATATCATTCATCACATCTTCTGGCCATATCATATCACATATATCACTTGCTGCAAAAACAAGTTAGACGTCCTCTAATTGTTGTTGCAAGTTTTTACGTGGTTTGTAGGTTTCTAGCAAGAACGATTTCTTACCTACGTATGACCACAACGTGATTTGCCAATTTCTATTTACCCTTCATAAGGACCCTTTTCATCGAATCCGTTCCGACTAAAGTAGGAGAGACAGACACCCGCTAGCCACCTTATGCAACTAGTGCATGTCAGTCGGTGGAACCTGTCTCACGTAAGCGTACGTGTAAGGTCGGTCCGGGCCGCTTCATCCTACAATGCCGCTGAAACAAGAAACGACTAGTAGCGGCAAGAAGAATTGGCAACATCAACGCCCACAACTTCTTTGTGTTCTACTCGTGCATAGTAACTACGCATAGGCCTGGCTCATGATGCCACTGTTGGGAATCGTAGCATAATTTAAAATTTTCCTACGCTCACCAAGATGCATCTATGGAGTCTACTAGCAACGAGGGGAAAGGAGTGGATCTACATACCCTTGTAGATCGCGAGCGGAAGCGTTCCAATGAACGTGGATGACGGAGTCGTACTCGCCGTGATCCAAATCACCGATGACCGAGTGCCGAACGGACGGCACCTCCGCGTTCAACACACGTACGGTGCAGCGACGTCTCCTCCTTTCTTGATCCAGCAAGGGGGGAGGAGAGGTTGATGGAGATCCAACAGCACGACGGCGTGGTGGTGGATGTAGCGGCTCTCTGGCAGGGCTTCGCCGAGCTTCTGCGCGCGAGAGAGAGAGGTGTTGCAGGGGAGGAGGGAGGCGCCAAAGGCTGTGTCTCTGCTGCCCTCCCTCCCCCCCACTATTTATAGGACCCCTTGGGAGGGGGGAGCCGGCCAAAACCCATCTAGGGTTGGGGGGGGCGGCGGCCAAGGGGGGGAAGGGGTTGCCTTGCCCCCCAAGGCAAGGGGGAACTCCCCCCCCTAGGGTTCCCAACCCTAGGCGCATGGGGGGGAGGCCCAAAGTGGCGCCCCAGCCCATTAGGGGCTGGTTCCCCTCCACTTTCAGCCCACGGGGCCCTCCGGGACAGGTGGCCCCACCCGGTGGACCCCCGGGACCCTTCCGGTGGTCCCGGTACAATACCGATAACCCCCGAAACTTTCCCGGTGGCCAAAACTGGACTTCCTATATATAATTCTTCACCTCCGGACCATTCCGGAACCTCTCGTGATGTCCGGGATCTCATCCGGGACTCCGAACAACTTTTGGGTTTCCGCATACATATATCTCTACAACCCTAGCGTCACCGGACCTTAAGTGTGTAGACCCTACGGGTTCGGGAGACATGCAGACATGACCGAGACGCCTCTCCGGTCAATAACCAACAGCGGGATCTGGATACCCATGTTGGCTCCCACATGTTCCACGATGATATCATCGGGTGAACCACGGTGTCGAGGATTCAATCAATCCGTATGCAATTCCCTTTGTCAATCGGTATGTTACTTGCCCGAGATTCGATCGTCGGTATCCCAATACCTTGTTCAATCTCGTTACCGGCAAGTCTCTTTACTCGTACCGCAATGCATGATCCCGTGACTAACGCCTTAGTCACATTGAGCTCATTATGATGATGCATTACCGAGTAGGCCCAGAGATACCTCTCCGTTTACACGGAGTGACAAATCCCAGTCTCGATCCGTGCCAACCCAACAGACACTTTCGGAGATACCCGTAATGCACCTTTATAGTCACCCAGTTACGTTGTGACGTTTGGCACACCCAAAGCACTCCTACGGTATCCGGGAGTTGCACGATCTCATGGTCTAAGGAAAAGATACTTGACATTGGAAAAGCTCTAGCAAACGAAACTACACGATCTTTTATGCTATGCTTAAGTTGGGTCTTGTCCATCACATCATTCTCCTAATGATGTGATCCCGTTATCAATGACATCCTATGTCCATAGTCAGGAAACCATGACTATCTGTTGATCAACGAGCTAGTCAACTAGAGGCTTACTAGGGACAGGTTGTGGTCTATGTATTCACACATGTATTACGATTTCCGGACAATACAATTATAGCATGAATAAAAGACTATTATCATGAACACAGAAATATAATAATAACCATTTATTATTGCCTCTAGGGCATATTTCCAACAATATGCTTAGTGCTTGCTGCAGCTCCACCTCATTACACCATCCTTTCCTATAAGCTTAAATAGTCTTGATCTCGCGGGTGTGAGATTGCTGAGTCCTCGTGACTCACAGATTCTACCAAAACAGTTGCAGGTGCCGACGATACCAGTGCAGATGACGCAACCGAGCTCAAGTGGGAGTTCGGCGAGGAACGTGGTCGTTACTATGTTTCTTTTCCTGATGATCAGTAGTGGAGCCCAGTTGGGACGATCGGGGATCTAGCATTTGGGGTTATCTTATTTTCATTTGGATTTGACCGTAGTCGGTCTATGTGTGGATTTTGGATGATGTATGAATTAATTTATGTATTGTGTGAAGTGGCGATTGTAAGCCAACTCTCGTTATCCCATTCTTGTTCATTACATGGGATTGTGTGAAGATTACCCTTCTTGCGACAATACCTACAATGCGGTTATGCCTCTAAGTCGTGCCTCGACACGTGGGAGATATAGCCGCATCGTGGGCGTTACAGTGCATGTGTATGTGTGAGTGTTGCATGTTGCAGGTATGCATTCATGCAAGAGGGTTTTACTCCCTCCCATTGACATGTTCATATTTCAAGCTTCATTAAAACGTTGCATGCAAGAATTAAGAGATAGCTCACCAATGTGTGTAAGAGTTCTGGTCATTTGTTCCTCACGCTTGCATTCCAATTAATACGTTCGTAAATGCAATTTTCTTGAGGAAAGCGAGACCATTATTGAGTGCTTTCGGAAAAAAATTTCTTTGGGCACTCATCATTTACTACTACATTGGTTGATGATTTTTTTATTGACCTGTATATAAACCTCCGTCCTGGTTTAATGGTCCCCTTCGTACTTAGTGTAAAATTTTGATCGTAAATTTAACTAACAAAGTGGCAATGCATGTGATAAAAAACTATACCATTAAAAACTATGTTCAAATACGAATCCATTGATATGATTTTTGGTGAAATGCATTAACATTTTTATTAGTTAAATAGATGGTCAAAGTTTGACACAAAATACTACTAGTACTTCTACATTATTGGCGCCGGGTGCCTTGGCCAATATTTAATCTTGTTGGACAGGATAAGCGTAGAGGCATAGGGATACTGTAGATAGGAAGTCGTAGCGATCCATTATTCCCCATCTAGGTCAGGGAGAACTATTCAACTAGTCTTCACAGTGAAGTGACAATACACGCTGCAACAGATGGGACACTTAATTAATAAGCTAAAACAGTGTGTTGGTCTTACTAAATCAGCCTTACCTAGTACTGCCATCATGTTTGCCAGTGGAGCACGCTTCCAAAAATACGCCTACGCACCTCTCTCCTCCATTAACTGACATATGGGCCCTCTTGAGGTAGACCCACATATCATCGGCTTAACTATTTACACTCTGAAGGACGATATATCCTGGTAGTAGTACTAGTAGAATTGAAACTTAATGCAGTTTCTTCCCCTTCTTTCCCTCTTCTTCCTCCTCTCTTCCCCATCGTCGGCCGCACACCATTTCCCCCCGCTCACTGCTCGCCTGCCCGTGCCATATTCCATGGTAGCTCGCGCGTACCATATCCCCCCGCTCATTGCTCGGCCACACACGCCATCTTCTTTGCTCGCCAACACGAATCCACTTCCCCGCTAGCTCGCACGCACCGAAAACCCCAATCACTCAACACCCTAAAAAACCTATGGAAGAACCGACTGACACGCAGAGCCGCGATTGGAATTCCCTCCCCGATGTTCTCTTGGAGCAGATCCATAATCTTATGGACCTCCTCAGCACCATCCGTCTGGCCGCATGCTCGGTGTCTTTGTACCGTCTACTCGTCTACAACCGACCGGCCCTTTTCAAGACACCCTGCTTGCTGATGCCCAATCCTTGCAGGTGGCCCAGACACCGACTTGACGATCCTACGGAGGTTGCCGTGGTGCCCCTCGACATGCTACCACTACCTGTCCACCTGTCCTTCATGCGCGGCCACTATCGGGCGGGCATGAAGGCCAACTGGATCATCCTCATCCACCAATCTGGTAGTCCGTGGCATCTCATGGATATCTACACCCAGCGAGAGATTGCCCTTCCATCGTTGGATACCACCGCCATCGAGCCTCGCGGCCCGCTGGACACTCCTGCCTACTACGCACGAGATGCATCGAGCTTTTGGCTCGACCTCTATTTGCTGAAGGTTGTAACCTGCGAAGTGCCTGTTACAAGCTCATTGCCTTGTTCAACATGGGATTAGTCTATCTGGAATCCGTTCGCCATACATGGTTATGGATCATGGTCAATCCTGTTGATCCTCCATTTCTGTCTGATGCTATAGTGCATGATGGCATCGTTTACGCGGTCGATGCACAGATTGGCCGCCAATACTGGTGGAATCTATCATCATGTAATTGTTCTATCTCATCTCATCTTTACCTTATGAATATGACTGCCTGTTGATTGTTACAAATTTAGAATAGATAGTATGTCTATAACCACATCATTGCTATATGTTCCTCTCATTTCCTAGATTTTTATGACCACACATGTTATTGTTAGAGTTGATATGAGAACAATTGGCTTCTAATGATTGTTAGAATAGATATTATGAGTATAACCTCATGATTGCTATATGTTACTCTCATTTCCAAGATTTTTATAACAACGCATGTTATTGCTTAGAGTTGACATGAGAACAGTAGTAAGTGCTATGGTAGAATATGAGTGGGCCCTGTCATAGCTGTTTTCCTCTCATTGTTACATGATGTTTGAACCATGACATATTGCTAGAATATGAAATGGCTTATTTTTTAACTTGGGGTATGATTATGACCATGACATTGCAATTCTCTGTCTATGATATGTGTCACTATTATAATAATCTTAATTCCACACATACTCTGAACATGATTGTATATTTTTGTCCTTTTGGTCTCCAATTTGATTTGTTGCAGCAGATGCAAATGCGCTGGCCATCATGATTCCAGGACCTGGAATCATACCAACTTGTCGGATCTCGGGTTCCGGCAAAACCCTTAAGGTTCGAACACTGGGGTGCGCGCGAAGATTTCCTCCCTACCGATCTACGCCCTAGCTCGTTAAGATCTCACGGACGAACTCGACGAACTCACAACACAAAGACACAAGATTTATACTGGTTCGGGCCACCGTTGTGGTGTAATACCCTACTCCAGAGTGATGGTGGTGGATTGCCTCTTGGGCTGATGATGAACAGTTACGAGGAGAAGAACAGCCTCTTGAGGGTGAGGTGTTCTTGTGCTCGGTGTGTGGCTAAGGATTGGCTCAAGATCAGATTCCTCTACTGTGGTGGCTAGTTCTACTTATATAGGCCCTAGTCCTCCCCCCAAATATTGAGCGGGAAGGGAGCCAACAATGACCAATTTGAAAGGGGACAGCTAGTATAGCTTATCCTGACAAAAGCGGTCTTCGCCTGTGAAAGGCTCTAGTGATGACGCCGTCTTGGGCTCCACGGTGACCTCCGTCTTGCCGTCCTGCTGGTCTTGGTCTCCTTGCACCGATATGGAAACCTTTGCTTGATGCCTCGGTACTCCGTGCCTGCACTTGCCCCCTTAGCACCAAAGAGGAAACATGGACGCTGCGCGCGCTGGCGCCCGCCTGATCCAGATCGTCATGGCTTACGTCACGAGAGCCTCGCGAGGTTTGCCCTGCCTTGATTTCTCCGCTCCTCCCGAGGTAGCCTGGTGAGGCCGCTCTTGAGGAGGTCTTGCACCGTCCGCCTCCCGAGGGTCTTGAATGCCTCGTTGATGAAGATGGGCCGTATGGGCCTGCATCATAGCCGCACCGTGGGCCGCAGGCAGGCATGTCTGGGGACCCCCATTCCCAGAACGCCGACAGTAGCCCCCGGGCCCAAGGCGCGCTCGGGCTTGGCTTCGGGGCAAAGCCAAAGGTCATGCGTGGAGCGCCGCGAGTCCCAAAAGCCTGCGGCCTCGGTTGACGCGTGGCGGTTGATTGGACGTGGGCATCTCCGCATCCCCATGCTGCCTCGGCAATTGCTTTGACTTGACAAAAGGCTGGCACAGACAGCGCTTGCCTTCACTGTTCCCCTTTGCCTTGCCTCAGATCCCCTTTCTCGCTCCTCGCCACCGATACCTCCAGATCTGCTCCAATCTTGCTCCGCATCTGCGACTAATGGCGCCGCGCAAGGTCAAGTCCTCCTCGGCGCCGACTTGGTACGGGCCGGCTCTTGAAGTGCCCAACATCATAGAGAAGAGCCTCGCCTCCACGCGCTTGCTGACGGCGGGGGAGAGCAATGAATGGGGGAAGACAGAGCTCCGGCTTGCCTCCGACATGCCGGAGCTTGAGGGAAGCACCTTCTTCCCCTTCTTCTCGAGTAGCATCACTGACGGGTTGGTTCCTCCCTTCTCTGATTTCTTTTATGAGGTCCTCGACCACTACGGGCTGCAGGCGTTGCATCTCCATCCCAACTCTATCCTCCTCCTATCTATCTTCGCCTACTATTGCGAGGCATGTCTAGGCGTGATGCCGTTTGTGGCGCTTCTGCGCCACCTCTTCTTCCTCCGCGTCAGCGATGACCATGTTTCCGGGTGCGCCAATTTCATCGCATCCGGCAAGGCCAACTCAATCTCGAACATCGGGAAGAGAGCCGACAACATCCGGGCCAAATGGGTCATCATGGACGCCAAGTGCGTCCACCCGCGCTTGGCATTGCTGACGGAGGCGCCCCAGTTTAACAAGGGGTGGACCCGCGCAGAGCTCGCTGACGAGCGGGCGTCGTCGGTGTTGGCGCAGATGTAGACCGACCTGAAGCCGGGCAACGCGAAGGCGGTGAAGGTCACAGGGGCCATGCTCCTCAGGGAATTCCTGATGTTGCGCATCGCCCTGCTCCAGGCGCACGTGCGCCCCTTGTGGAAGCTTGGAGATGAAAAAGACAAGACCCGCCTGAGGCCGGGGCCCTCCCTGACGATGAACTGACTGCTGTCCTGCGCCTCCTGGTTGGGGACAACCAGGAGTACCCGCCGAGCGCCTTCACTCCCTTGTTCCACCGCAAGGACTGGGAGCCGCTCGTGGCCTCCAGGCCGACCTTTGACGCACGCGGGCTGGTGCCGCATGTGCTCCCCGAAGTCCCCGCGGCGCCGAAGCCAGTGGAGCTATCTTCTGACGAGTCCCGCATGGGGAAAGGAGAGGAGGAGGACTCGGAGGCAACCCCCGAGGAGATGGGGGAAAACTCTCCCTTGAGAAAAGCTGAAATCCTCCGCGCCCTTCCTGACGACGCCGAGGTCGATGCCCGCCAGGAGGGGGGAGAACTGCCTTCGTCCCGACAAGGAGCAGATCGTCGCTTATTCCTCGGGATGCTGCTCCACCTTGACGCCGGCCGGAGCTGCCTCCGGCCCTTCTGCTGCGCCATCTTCTGCTCTCGGAGTCCGCGTGCTCACACCTCAGGCTTCGAGGCTTTCAGGCTTCAAGCTTCCCAAGCGGAGGATGGAATACGCCGCGGTGGATCAGTGAGTGCTTCGAGCTTCGTCTTGCTTCTACTTATACTTGCTATTTCCTGATGTTCTCCCTTGGTTGATCAGGCCGGTGCCTTCGGCGAAGAAACGGAAGGAGGACACGGCGGCCGCGCCCCCCTCGTTGGCGAAAGGAGGTGGCTGCACTCGCACCTCCCCAGCCCGGTCGCCCTCACGAGGCCAAGAGGACCAACGTCGGGAGGAGTCAGCCCCCGTGGCCTCGCTGGCTCCGGAAGTGCCAGCGCCTGGCCCGGCTGATGAGGTCCCAAGGGCTCAGGAGCCCTTGTTCTCCCAGGCTCTGGCGATGACGCTGATTCCTCCTTCTGCCGCGCCATTACGCCCAGGCTCTTCTGCTTCCTCCACCGCCCTGGAGTGTGTTCTTTCAGAGATGGCATAGCTGCGGGAAGATCTTCTGGGCGCCTGGAACTGGCCTCCGGCTGGCTTCATTCTGACTCGGCGGTCCGAGCGACGCTGAGCCAGGCCACGGCGTCCTCTGAGACGGAGAAGCAGAGCGCCGCCAAAGCCGCGGCTGATCGCGACGCGACGCTGAAGGACGCCGAGGCCGCCCGCGGCCGCTGCCAAGAGCTGGAGGACGAGCTGAAGTGTCTGCACGACCAACACGAGGAAGAAGCACGCGGCCGCCAGGTGAAGGAAGAGGAGATGAGGGTCCGGGAGGACGCCATCAAGAACCGCGACGCCGAGTTGGAGGACCTGGAGAAGACGCAGGCTGCTGAGCGCAGCCGGCTGGAGGAGCTGGAGCGGGAGGTGAAAGCGAAGGAGGCCGATCTTGACGCCAAGGCGAAGGTCCTGGCTGAGGACCGCGCGACCTTCGCTGATCTCGAGGAGAGGTCTCGCGCGGCACTTTAGACACTCTACGAGAACGTCTTGGAGAGGCCGCTAGCCACCGATGAGGACGGCCCTTCCCAGCTACTTCCTTTCTTGGTGGAGCCGCTCGAGGAAGTTGTGGAGGGCGTCGGTCCCATGGCGGAGGCGGAGGCTCATGTTCTTTCTTCAGCTGCGTTGACTCGTGTCTTCAGCCACCTGCACCTTCGCGACCCCAAAGCTCGTCTTGACGAGCTGCTGGAGCCTGTGGCTGACGACCACTGCACAACTGCCGCTGCAGCTGTGCAAGGTCAGGTGGAGGCCCTGCTGAAGAAGTTCCGCGGCTTTGCCTCCGCGCCCTTGGCCGGAGGCGAGGCTACCGCTGCAGCCCCGGCTGGTGACCAAGGCGAAGGCGACGCCACCAAGGGAGGAGTGTCGCCCACGGGCATCGATGGTGTTCAGGGGTGACCTGCGGCTCCTTTCCTGTTTTATTCTTGCAGTCATGAATCAGGCCTCATGGAGGCGTTAAACTTGCGTTTGATATTGTGAGAACAATATGTCTTGCAATATTGGCTTCGAGATTTTGCGATTTTCTTCCTATCCACTTTGTGTTCTGCGTCGGCAGAGCCCGGCCCCAGGAATAACTCAACCGCCATTGGGCCAACCGGAGACCAGGACGGACCAAGGAGTGAGGGGCTACGTGACCAGTTAGGCTCCTGAGTCGTGATGCTTAGGAGTCCCCCTTGACGCGCAAACAACTTATAGGAAGGATGCGTGAGGATAGGTTGATGTTCTACATCGGCAGAGCCTGGCCCCACGCATACCTCAACCGCCATTGGGCTGACCTGAGACCAGGACAGACCAAGGAGTGAGGGGCTACGTGACCAGTTAGGCTCCTGAGTCGCGATGCTCAGGAGTCCCCCTTGACGCGCAAACAATTTCCATGCCTGCCCTCACCGAGGCCTCGGGAGGGGCGTGCGACGACCAGGTCTGGGAGACCTAGTTGGGTGGCGTGCGCTTGGGTGTGACCCGAGCACAGCCCCCAGGTCCGGGAGACCTGGTTGGGTGGCATACACTTGGGCGTGACCCGAGCGCAGCCCCCTCACGCGGCTCTCCAGAGGGGAGGCGTTGCGGTGAGGCTGGACGCTGAGCTCTAGGGCTCCCTGAGGTTGGTGCGGCCGTGAAGCCGCCCTTAGTTGTTTATCACCAGCACGGAGCATAGTGCTTCCGCTTGTGCACGGGCATAGCCGCTCCTCGGCAGTGTCGACGGCCAGCGCGGAGCATGGTGCTTCCACTTGTGCGTGGGAGGGGGGCTCCCTCTGAGGAGAGCCCCCGGGGCGTGTACAGCCCCGCCCTGACACGTGGCTTGCACGACAGGGTTGCGAGGTGTATCTGGGCACTCGTGAGCCAGCACGAGACTCACGAGGCCCTACCTCAAGGCGGGTTGCGCCTGGTCTTGGGTCTTGATAGCTTTATGTTCCTGTGAGACGGCTAGGTACAAATGCTCTACGTCCTCAGGTCCCGGCCCTCGAGCAAGCTCAGCCACCGCTGGTATGCCAGGTCGCGATGCCGTGGTCAAGGCCAGGGGGTGAGGGCTGGAGAGCCAGTAAGAGCTTCAGAGTCGCGATGCTCAGGAGCCCCCCTTTTAACGCGCAAGTGAATTGCAAGAGAGAGGGGTGGACCCATGGCGGCTGGCAATCGAGCAGGTGATAACCACAGGTACATGAAAGCAGCAGGCTTAAGTAAAAGCAGGGAAGATACATGCCACTCGGTTAGGGCCGAGCGGCTTGGGGATGATGCAGCCCGAGGGCGCCCCCAGTAAGGTAAGCTAAGACATAAGCAAAAGGGGTACATGCCACAGGGACGGACCCACGCGGCCTGGGAATGATGTAGCCCGAGGGGCGCTCCTAGCTGAATGAACTTGGAAAATGTCACCTGGTTCTGTTGATGAAGAGATGTCGGGGCAACTGAAGGTACGCGGCTAAGGGATTGCTCCTCACGAGCCACCGAGGCCCTGAGCCTCGGGAGGCTCTGGGGGCTCAGGTGGTTCCCTGAGGACCATCTCCATCTCTGCCAGGACAGCGTGGTGCCTGGCCTCCTGAGCCGCCACGACACGCCGCAGGTTGCGCTGATAGGCTGACGACAAGCTCGGTAGGCCAAATGGCATGCGAACGTAGCTATGTGGTGGACCCTCGCAACGGCCCACGTGCGAAGGCCAGAAAGGCTCCTGAGATTCAGCCCTATTGAGCCCTGGAACATCGATGTAGACACGCGACCCGGCATCCTCGCCTGGATGGGGAGTTGTGCCTCGTGAGCGGCAGTCGCCGCACATGGCCCTTGCGTCTTGCAGTTCTTGAGTGGTCTTGGTGATGAATTCCTGAGCGGTGGGCGCTCCTCGCCCAGTGTCCTCCTGAGGGAAACGTGCCATGAAGAACGCCTCCAAGTGGTGCCCGAGCGCCTCCCTCGTGACATTGGCAAGGTCTGAGGCCATCCAGAAGAGAGCCCTCGAGCCCTGCCCGAGGAGGGCGCTGGGCGCGCCTTCCTATGCGATAGAGGGAGGCGCCCCTGGAGCGAGCGCTGATCCTGACGAGGTTCCAGCTGCGATGTCACCCTCCGGCATGGCGCATCTGCTTCTTCTTCTTGGGGATGGCCTCTGGAGGGCCCTCGCCCTTGCTGTCGGGGTCGTCGATTGCTGCAGGTTGAAAAGCACGCTCGAGGGAGCACACCGCGTCTCTTTCTTCGCATGGGACCATGATGATTCCGCCGCTTCCCGGCATCTTGAGGACGTTGTAGCCGTGGTGTGTCACCGCCATAAACTTGGCTAGGGCTGGATACCCAAGGATGGCGTTGTATGGCAGGCGGATGTGCGCGACGTCAAAGTTGATGAACTCGGTGCGGTAGTTCTTGCGTTCCTCGAAGGTGACAGGGAGGTGGACCTGCCCTACCGGTGTAGTGGAGCCGTCTGCCACTCCTGAGAAAGGAGTGTAGGCTGAAGCTGGTCATATGGCACTTGGAGGTTGTCGAACGTGTCGACAGACAGGACGTTGAGCCCTCCGCCGCCGTCGATGAGGGTCTTGGTAACATGCACGTTGCTGATGACTGGTGAACAAAGCATCGGGAGGGCGCCAGCGGTCGCTATGCACTTGAGCTGATCTGCCGAGTTGAAGGTGATGGTGCACTGGGACCACCTGAGCGGGCGCGTGGCCTCTAACTTATGGAGGACTGCATTCACCTCACGAGTAAACTGTTTGAAGATACGCTGCGAGGCTGGGGCCTAGGCTCCGCCCAAGATGCAGGCGATAGCGCGTGGCTCCTGGAAGCCCCCAGCCCCCTCGTCCTGATGGTGGTCGTCATTCCTTCTTGGTGGTGGCGGTAGCAGGGGAAGACCGGCGTTGCCTAGAGGACGATCCTCACGAGGCTGGTCCCTCCAGGCGCCCTCGTGAGGATGATCCTACCAGCGGTCCTCACGAGGCCGGTCGCGCCACTCCTGGCGCGGGCCACGGTCGTCCCATCGTCCGCCTCCACGTCCTCCTCCTCGGCAGTAGCCCCAGTCGCTGCGCTCGGGGCGTCGACCGAAGCGTCCTTCACAAATGGCTCTGAGCTCTTGACAGTCACTGGTGTTGTGAGTGTTCAGGTTGTGAAAGGCACAAAACCGTCGGCTGCCCTTGGATGACTTGGGCTGGTCTCTACCTCGCTTGGTGTCCGGCTCCGCTGCGAGCACGGCTGCTTCCTTGCGCTTCATGTCCTTGGCCTTGACTTTCTTCTCCTCTGGGCCCGTAGCTAGCAGCTCGAGGAGGGGGAGGCGCCCTTCCTCAGCTCTTGCGCACTTGGTCACTAGGTTGAACAGCTCCTGAGATGTGCACAACTCCTCGTGGATAGCGAGCTCCTCCTTCATCTTGATGTCGCGGACGCCATCAGAGAACGCGGAGATGATGGCCTCGTCCGTGACCTTGGGAATCTTAAGGCGGACGTTGTTGAAGCACTGGGTGTACTTCTGGAGGGTCTCTCCTGGTTGTTGCTTGACGCGGCGCAGGTCACCCGCGGCCGGCGGGCGGTCGCGAGTGCCCTGGAAGTTGGCGAAGAAGCGGTCGCGCATCTCGTCCCAGGAGGAGATCGAGCCTGGAGGCAGGTTCAGGAGCCACGAACGGGCGCCGTCTTTGAGTGCCATGGGGAACCAGTTCGCCATGACCTTTTCGTCGCTGTTGGCCGCCTCGATGCTCATCTCGTAGAGCTGCAGGAACTCCACGGGGTCGAGGGTGCCGTTGTAGCGAGGAGGCAGATCTGGCTTGAACTTGCCCGGCCAGGCGACGCTACGCAGCTCGGGGGTGAAGGCGCGGCAGCCGGTCGTGGTCGCCGGGGCCCGTCTTGGAGGTGGAGCTTGGTCTTGACGCCCACGTGCCGCCACGGCAAGTGGCACGGGGCCCTGCCGTGGCTGACGATCCTGGCGCGATGGTGCGAGGAGGGGTCGAGCGTTCTCTCGCGGTCGAGGAACTTCTTGGCAGCTTCCTTCTTCACGCGCGGACGCCGGACGCAACGGATCGCGTCGCGGAACCGCACGCCTCGGCGCCAAGGCGCCATCTTGGGGCAAAGGTGGCGGAGGTGCTCCATGAGCTACATCGCCTGTAACTGGCAGAGCGTGAGGCGGAGAGAGGGATGGCGCAGGAGAGCCCCCTGCGGCGCGGACGAGCTCGGCGATGCGGTCGAGCCAGTCCTCGTAGAGGTCGTCGACCGGGCGGTAGCGCAGGAGCTCGTGCGCCATGAGGAGCGCGACCCGTGCGTCCATGGGAGCGCGACAAGCATGGGACGAGGAGCCGGCCGGGGTCAGCGATGGAGTGGCGGCGTGGCCATCTTGCCGCACCGAGGGGCGCAGCGAGGACGCTTGCTGCTCGTTCCCCGCCGGGCCGGTAGCGGCATTGGCGGCAGGAGAGAGAGAACGACGAGGTGGCCCACCGACGGGAGCCGTCCGAGTGACGCGGGTGGCCAAGGCAACCGGGCGCTCAGCAGGAGCACGGCGAGCGTCCGCCATGGAGACGACGGAGCATTTGGACGCGAACGACGGAAGGGAAGCTCCGGCGCACCCCTACCTGGCGCGCCAAATGTCGGATCTCGGGTTCCGGCAAAACCCTTAAGGTTCGAACACTGGGGTGCGTGCGAAGATTTCCTCCCTACCGATCTACGCCCTAGCTCACTAAGATCTCGCGGACGAACTCACAACACAAAGACACAAGATTTATACTGGTCCGGGCCACCGTTGTGGTGTAATACCCTACTCCAGTGTGGTGGTGGTGGATTGCCTCTTGGGCTGATGATGAACAGTTACAAGGAGAAGAACAGCCTCCTGAGGGTGAGGTGTTCTTGTGCTTGGTGTGTGGCTAAGGATTGGCTCAAGATCAGATGCCTCTACTGTGGTGGCTAGTTCTACTTATATAGGCCCTGGTCCTCCCCCCAAATATTGAGCGGGAAAGGAGCCAACAACGGCCAATTTGAAAGGGGACAACTAGTACAGCTTATCCTAACAAAAGCGGTCTTCGCCTGCGAAAGGCTGTGGTGATGACGCTGTCTTGGGCTCCACGGTGACCTCTGTCCTGCCGTCCTGCTGGTCTTGGTCTCGTTGCACCGATATGGAAACCTTTGCTTGATGCCTCGGTACTCCACGCATGCGCTTGCCCCCTTAGCACCAAAGAGGAAACAAGGACACTATGCGCGCTGGCGCCTGCCTGGCGCCCGCCTGATCCTGATCGTCATGGCTCACGTCACGAGAGCCTCGCGAGGTTTGCCCTGCCCTGATTTCTCCACTCCTCGCGAGCCAGCCTGGTGAGGCCGCTCTTGAGGAGGTCTTGCGCCGTCCGCCTCGCGAGGCTTGGCCCCTCGCGAAGGTCTTGAATGCCTCGTTGATGAAGATGGGCCGTACGGGCCTGCAGCATAGCCGCGCCGTGGGCCGCAGGCAGGCAAGTCTGGGGACCCCCGTTCCTAGAACGCCGACACAACTGACGGGTGGTGGTTTATCGCTTGTTCAGCTGACAGCGGTCATTTGATGGTCATTTGCACGTACCAAATTGACCAAACCATTTCATCAAACCACATGTAGTACAATGCCAGGGGCGTTCGTGACTGTGGTGGCTATGGCTGCTTTGTTTTCGAGAAAGATCCCAGCTTCGTTGGGCCAAGCGTATTCAACTGGAGGCAGGTTTACAGCCTCGACAACCACTCCATGTTCCCCAGGCTCAATTATCCGATCATCCAACCAATCAACGATCATATCACCGACGATGATTACCGTGCTATGCAACTTCCGTTCGCCAGGGGGAACTATGTTTACACACCATACCATGGGTTTCATGAATCACCATATCCATAGATTCGTCGACATAGGTTTCTGACATGACCAGAAAGAGTGGAATTCTTTATTGCCAGATAATCTTCAGTGTGTGAAAGGCATCAAGCTTCCAAGCGATGGATGGCTTTTGCAAACCCGACATGCGGCGATGTGGTTCATGCCAACATCAAATATGCACAACTTGATCCTGCTGCTGTAGCATGACCCTCTTTTGTTGGATATTATGTACTATTGTTAATTTGAAGCACTCCTTTGGTTTGAAGTATAGATACCTTTCTGGGATCAAGTGCATCCTAACTCACCTCCGTAGGATGTACTGATAATGATGATGGAGATGTTGCACAGAAGCCATATATATATATATATATATATATATATACATATATGTATATATATCAATTAGGCTTCAAGTGCGTACTTGTTGGTGAAAGTGTTGTCCAATGGGAATTATATTTTGTATTACTCATGTAGCCTACAAATCTGCCGCACAGCCTTGCAACTTCTTACTCCATTTCTAAATTTGTACCAGTCCTCTATACCGTATATTGCGCTACTCGTACTACTACCTCCTCCTGGTTTATTGGTCCCCTTCATAATTTGTGTCAATTTTTGACCATAAATTTCACTAACTAAATGTTAACGCATGTCACAAAAAATTATATTATTTGATTTGTATTTGAACATAGTTTCCAATGGTATAATTTTCAGTGACATGCATTGACATTTTGTTAGTTAAACCTATGGTTAAAATGTGACAATAAATACGACTAGTAAGTGGTAAGGTAGTAGTACTAGTATACGTCGGTCAAATTATTCATGTCCTCACATTGAATCATGACAACATGCTGCGCGTGAGGTGACACAAGAGTCCCGGCGGCGTGTTCGAGTATTGTGGACTTCTGATTTGGAGTACCACTTATCTGTCGAAATATTTTATCGTTCACTTAAAACAGTCGATTGATCATACATTGAGTACCATATAACTGGAATTAACCGATGCAAGTCCAAGAAGGATTGGCCGGTGCTGCCAGCTGGGATCAAGTTCGATCCCACAGATCAGGAGCTGATCGAGCACCTTGAGGCCAAACTGAGTGCTGACAGCGTGAGATCCCACCCTCTCATCGATTTGTTCATACCAACCATCGAAAGCGAGCACGGCATATGCTACACCCATCCTGAGAAACTTCCAGGTGAGACACCAATCGGCCGTCTACTTGCTCAAACATATTCCTTTGTTTATAGATCTATTTTTCTTTTTAGATACCGACCTAGTGAAGCAATTACAATTTGACAATTCATAAAAAGTGAAACAAGTGACTGCAACATGCCAAAGATGTTATGAAAATGCCAACTACGTACACTAAAACATGTATTCGACAATACTGGAGGTATCACACTGAGTGGCCTAAGCAAGCATTTCTTCCAGCGCGACTCCAGGGCGTTCAAAAGGGGCACATGGACGCGTCACAAGATATAGTCGGAGTGCGGCATGCACGCGATGTGGCACAAGACCGGCAATACCTTGCCGGTGATGGTTAACGGCCAGCAGACGGGCAGCAAAAAGGTTCTGGTGCTGCACACCAACAAGAACTTCGACCAGCAGAGGACCAACTGGGTGATGCACCAGTACCACCTCGGGAACCTGGAGCAAGAGAAGGAGTGGGATTTGGTCCTCTGCAAGATTTTCTACCAGACGAACACTAGGGCCAAGACTAAAAAGATTATAAGTTAGTTTGGTATTGGTACTTGTACTACCTGGTCGTCTGCAAGTTGGTATTGTTGTTAATGATCTTTTGGTACGAACTTGGCATTTGCTTCCAACCATCATGTCAAGGATCGACATGGATATAAAGCTGAATCATTTGTTTCGAAATGAATTTCCAGGCACCTGATTTTTATTTGATGGGTAGCATAAGCACCTGCCGTTCGAATTCCCAGTTCTCCAATTTTTTTACATCTTTGAAGTGCGCAGGGGATCCATCCGGTTTCACAGGATGATAGTTGGACGCAGCACGTCAGAACTGGGCTGTGGCATGCCAAGCCCAGCTGCAAATTGTCAAAAGAGAGGACCGATGGATTTGGGCCTTCCAGAACAGTTAAGTGTCGCGACCTCGATCATGAAGCGCCTCCCAAGGACTAAAAAAGGCCTAGTCTGTTATTATTAGTTGAAATATGTAAAATATTCCATAATGAAATAAATATGTAAAATGCAATGAATTTAGTCCGCTTTCACTGAAAACCATCCGATTTGCATGAAATTCGTCCGTGGAACTACAAGACGGCTGTCCATACAGAGCCTAACCGTACGGAACCAGCAGGTCCATGGCCGTACGCAAGCAAGTGCATGCACTTATTATCACGATGGAAAAATAATGCTGACGTTTGAGACGGTGAAACCCGTGAAGTCCTCAACATACTCAATAAGAGAGAGAATTCTGCAAGTGCAGACTGATAACTAGGATCCAGCAGGTATATTGTTTTTTCAGGTCGAGCAAGTTTCAACTGGGCTGTAGACTGCCCAGGCCCGGTTTTGTTATTAACAGGCCTAGCCCATGACGACAACGGGGCAGTTTATCTTCTGGTCTGTGGCCCGCCAGCTGAGGGAGTTCTGGATTGGGGGGTCCTCGGACAGCCGGACTATATACTTTAGCCGGAATGTTGGACTATGAAGAGACAAGATTGAAGACTTCGTCCCGTGTCCAAATGGGACTCTCCTTGGCGTGGAAGGCAAGCTCGGCAATACGGATGTGTAGATCTCCTCCCTTGTAACCGACTCTATGTAACCCTAGCCCCCTCCGGTGTCTATATAAACCGGAGGGTTTAGTCCGTAGGACAACAACAATCATACCATAGGCTAGCTTCTAGGGTTTAGCCTCTACGATATCGTGGTAGATCAACTCTTGTAATACTCATATCATCAAGATAAATCAAGCAGGAAGTAGGGTATTACCTCCATCGAGAGGGCCCGGACCTGGGTAAACATCGTGTCCCCCGCCTCTTGTTACCATCCGCCTTAGACGCACAGTTCGGGACCCCCTACCCGAGATCCGCCGGTTTTGACACCGACATTGGTGCTTTCATTGAGAGTTCCACTGTGCCATCACCACAAGGTTTGATGGCCCCTTCGATCATCGCAACGATGCGATCCAGGGTGAGGTTTTCCTCTCCAGACAGATCTTCGTATTCGGCGGCTTCGTACTGCGGGCCAACTCGCTTGGCCATCTGGAGCAGATCGAGAGCTACGCCCCTGGCCATCAGGTTAGGTTTGGAAACTTGAACTATACTCCTGACATCCGCAGAGACTTGATCTTCGACAGATTCGAGCCCATGTCAGGTGTGCCGCACAGTCACGACGAGCATGACTTAGCTCTGCCGTCGGCAGTGTTCGGGAGATCACACCTGCAACTACTCCGGCCCTCAATCCGGAACAGATTGCGCCATGCGAGGACGGGTGGACGGACCCCGCCACGAAGGCCGCGCACTCAGTGGCGATAGAGTCGAATGTTGACTTTACTTCCTATGAGATCCGTGTTGCCTGACACTTGGATTCGTCCCCGGCCACGGGCTCCGAGCCGCTTGCGTCCGTGCCTATCGAATCTGATTGGGCACCGATTATGGAGTTTTCCTCCGCGGATATCTTTTAGCACTCACCACTGGGCGACGTGCTAAACTCATTGAGGTCTCTCTCCTTGTCAGGAGAACCTTGGCCGAACTATGTCTGGCTACAATGGAATGCGGACGACGAAGAAATTCGCTCCCCACCCACCACCCACTTCATAGCCACTGTCGACGATTTAACCGATATGCTCGATTTCGGCTCTGAAGACATCGACGGTATGGACGACGATGCAGGAGATGAACAGGAACCACCGCCCACAGGGCGCTGGACTGCCACCTCATCATATGATATATACATGGTGGACACCCCCAAAGAAGGCGATGGTGATAAGACAGCGGAGGATAATCCCTCCAAGAAGCAATCCAAGCACCAACGTCAGCGGCGCCGCTCTAAGTCTCGCCATAGCAGAAGCAGCGATACCAGCACAAGAGACAATAACGCTCCGGATAGTGCCGAAGACGACGACAATCCCCTCCAGCCAGACCTCGAGTGGGAGGATGAACAAGCTAGCCCTCCGGAACAGGTAGCAGACGGAGAATTAGAGGATGACAATTACATGCCTCTCTCCGAAGACGAGGTGAGCCTCGGCGACGAAGAATTTATCGTACCTGAGGATCCTGTCGAGCAGGAGCGCTTCAAGCGCCGGCTTATAGCCACATCAAACAGCCTGAAGAAAAAGCAACAACAGCTTCGAGCTGATCAAGATCTGCTAGTGGATACATGGACTGAAGTCCTGGCGGCCAAGGAATACGAACTCAAGCGCCCAACCAAGAGTTACCCAAAGCGTAGGTTGCTAACCCAACTCGAGGGGGAAGCATTAAAACCTACATTACCAGCGTATGATGCGGCTGATCGACCACCTCGTGGCCGAGACAGAGTGGCATATCAGCCCGAAGTCCAGCCCGCACCCCGTCGCCAGACAAACAAAATCACCAAGGCCCGGGGCAACACGCAGGACCTGCGAGACGTATTGGAAAACAAAGCAGGACATACAAGATCGACCTATGGATCACAGGGTTGCGCCCCAATGCGTGACGATGATCGTCACGCTGGATACACTAAAGCAAATCCGGCCGGGCTGAATACAGCAGACAAGACTCGTATGAACTGCGTCGTGACATAGCCCGGCACAGAGGCGCCGCACACCCCCTATGATTCACCGATGAAGTAATGGATCATGAATTCCCAGAAGGGTTTAAACCCGTGAACATTGAATCATATGATGGTACTACAGACCCCGCGGTATGGATAGAAGACTTCTTCCTCCACATTCACATGGCCCGCGGGGATGATCTACACGCCATCAAGTATCTCCCGCTAAAACTCAAAGGGCCGGCTCGGCATTGGCTGAATAGCTTGCCGGCAAACTCCATCGGAAGTTGGGAGAGCCTGGCAGATGCATTCCTGGACAATTTCCAGGGCACTTATGTGCGACCGCCAGATGCTGACGATTTAAGTCATATAACTCAGCAGCCAGAGGAATCGGCCAGGAAATTCTGGACCCGGTTCCTAACTAAAAAGAAGCAACTTGTCGACTGTCCGGATGTAGAGGCCTTAGCAGAATTTAAGCATAACATCCATGACGAGTGGCTCGCCCGGCACCTCGGCCAGGAGAAGCCAAAATCCATGGCAGCCCTCACGACACTTATGACCTGGTTTTGCGCAGGCGAAGATAGCTGGTTGGCTCGTAGTAACAACACAGCAAGCAAACCTGGCACATCGGAGGCCAGGGATAGCAATGGCAAACCACGACGCAACAAACACAAGCGCCGCAAATATGGTGAAAACGCCGAAGATACGGCAGTTAATGCCGGGTTTAGTGGCTCAAAGTCCGGTCAGCGGAAAGGGCCGCTCAAAAATAACAATTCGGGTCCATCCAGTCTGGACCGCATACTGGATCGCCAATGCCAAATCCATGGCACCCCAGGGACGCCAGCCACCCATACCAACAGAGAATGCTGGGTCTTCAAATAAGCCGGCGGGGCAGGCACCAAAAAGAGAGAAGGGGGGTCTCAAAGCGACGTTGGCGATGAAGAGCCCAGATCACCGAACACAGGAGGCAAAAGAAATTTCCCCCGCAAATCCAAATGGTGAACGTGGTAAACACCACCCAAATTCCCTACCCGGACCGGATACGCACCCCTAGGGATGCCGACTTAATGGAACTAGTCGTCCCACAATATAAACTAGGGCCGGTCACCTTCAACCGCACGGGTCGTCCAGTTAGCGCCAATCAGGGCAACCCAGCCGCACTAGGCCTCGACCTGATAATTGACGGGTTCCACCTCACACGAGTCCTTATGGACGGAGGCAGCAGTTTAAACCTGCTTTACCAGGACACAGTGTGCAAGATGGGCATCGATCATTCGGTGATCAAACCCACTAAAGCCACTTTCAGAGGCATTATACCAGGTGTGGAAGACAGCTTTACAGGCTCCATCGCCCTTGAGGTAGTCTTCGGATCACCTGACAATTACCGTACCGAAGAGTTAATCTTCAAAATCGTCCCCTTCCGCAGTGATTATCGAGCACTGGTCGGACGACCCGCGTTCGCTCGATTCAACGCGGTGCCACATTATGCCTACCGTAAGCTCAAAATGCCCGGTCCACGCGGCGTCATCACGGTTAATGGCAAGGTGTGACACCCAAGTTTTTATTTGGATTTTTCAAAAGATTTTATTTGACTTGAGGGGAGTGATTTAAATTTTTCTTCAAGAGAACTCTCCCTCTCATATATTTTTCTTTATGGAAAAAGTTTTGTTTGGATTCACCCAAGATCTGCCTTTGGTCTTGGAAGTTCTTGCTTTTCATTTGGTCTAAAAAAAATGCTTTTCATTTGGGAAAATAACTTTTGAAAATCTTTTTGAATTTTGCACTATGGCTTTTGGAAAGTCCTTTGCCACTTTCAACAATTCCTTCTTGCCATGGCATTAGTGCAAATCCTCTCTCCTAACCACTTCCTCACCTTTGGATCATGATTTGCATCAAATCCAGCAAGTTGAACCTCCCCATGTGATTATTTCCATACAAATTCTATTCAAATAAATTTCTGCCTTCTTTTCCAGCACTTGGAGATTTACAAAGGAACTCCACTTTCTGTCTTGATTTTTGCCACCAAACCTTTTTCCCCTCCTAGTCCTTTGAACCCTCAACCTAGAACCATGAAGATCCACTGGTCTTCAGTTCAAAATTTTCAAACTACACCCGCTGCAAGTTTGGACCAGATTTGTCAAATTTGGTGAAATTCATTCAAAACCTTCTCCAAAAATTCCAAGTAAAATCAGGCAGCCTCTGGGTGCATTGAGTGGTCATCTCACCAAGTTACAGCTCCAGAAAAATTTATCTCATAGCCAAAACCTTCTATCGAACACCTGCAGTGCACTGTCTGTGTCAAGTTCAGAAAGTTCAGAGAACACTGCAGTGGCCTGCTGTCGTTTTCTTCAGAGAAGGACGTCGATCTCGCCAGTGCCACCGCATCGCCTTGCTCCTCGTCCCCGCCCTCTTGTTCCTGCACCGCACAAACGCCTGGCGCCTTGCGGGCGTCGGCGACGAGCAGCAGAAGGTGCGCCGCCCCGTGACCGACGCCGGCGGCGGCTTTGCGGACGCCAGCGGGAGACACGGCGCCGACGAGGCCACCCAGCGCCGCCCAAACCACCGGAGCCTGCCGCGTGGCCTTCCACTCCCCAGAATACGCTGCCGCTCTCGTCGTGAACCGCAGGGCGCGGAGCGTGCTCTCTGCCGCCGTTGAGCCCGTGCGGTCAACTCACCGTGGACCGACGCCATTACGCCAAGACCATCTCCGTTTAGCTGTGAAACGACTCCAGTAACCTCCACTGATGCTGCCTGGCCGCTCAAACCACCTGCCAATCCACTGCTCCGCCGTAATCGCTCGCCGGAGATTCTTCGTTCACGGCCACCCCATCGATCTGCCTATAAATAGAGGCCCCGAGCTTCAACTCGAGCACCCACCATCCCTGCACTCCCCCTAGAGCAAGCCTAGCCACTGGTAGAGCCCCGAGGAGATCTCCTTCCTCGACTCCGGCCGCCGCGACCCGCCACGGGATCCAGCCCGATTCGCCCCCGTGTGCGCTCCTCCGCCTCCATTCTCTTGCCAGTAGCTTCACCTTGCATCACTCGTTCTGACCCGCGCCTCAATTCGTAGTTTGCAGCCCTCCACCGGAGTTCCCCATCCTCACCCGAGCCGCCGTCCGCCGGAGATAGTGTCGCCATCGGCGTGGTGCTCCCCGTTGGACGAGTCCACCACCCACCGACGCGGAAGAAGACGCTGAAGCTCTTGGTACCCTCCGTTTCTCCTAACTCGCCGTGGTTCGACGCCGGCGTCCACCGCAGTCTTCGGGCGCCGGCGACCTTTTCAAACCTGACATGTGGACCCCGCGTGTCAGCCTCTGTTCTTTTATTCGCGAACCTTTTTTTGTTGGCGCCTTCGGGCAAAATACGTTTTCTCCTTTGCGCTTGCGCATTCCCAACCGAAGCGTTTTCTCTTTTCTCAGTTAAAACCCTGGAACTTTTCTGTTTCATTACAGATAAGTCCCTGGACAGAAACCTTTATAACTTTTTAATAAAAACGGATTTTTGAGTGATTCTTTTTCTGACAATCTTCAAATTTTGTCTAGTTTGTTATGGGATTTATTTGAAAATTATTTGGAAAAGTTTCTGTGCAAGTGTTGGTTTTCACGTTAGTATCCATTTCGTGATTGCCGTAGGTTCCGAGAGAGGTGACGGAGCCGCGAACTTCGCCGAGCTAGGCTCCGACTTCTCCGAACCAGGAAAGCATGTTTTGAACATTTGATATGACAGGTGTTTTACATGTTCACGTGAGAGTTTGTGCGTGGCATATGAGTGTCGGTAAATGCCTCGTTGCTTGTAAGGCAACGACCCGGTTGTTTCCAAAGTCGCGATGATCTCTGATGAGAGATGGCCTAATCATGTGGTGACATGAAGGGCAGCAAGGTGGTACTGTTGTAGCATACCAGCCTTGCGTCATCCAACTTTCCCCGACGTTAACGTGGTTGGAGCCACATTATCGTTCTTTTCCCGCAAGTCCAAAGTTGCGATGATCTCTGATGAGAGATGGCCTAATCATGTGGTGACATGAAGGGCAGCAAGGTGGTACTGTTGTAGCATACCAGCCTTGCGTCATCCGACTTCCTCCGACGTTAACGTGGTTGGAGCCACGTTACCGTTCTTTCCCCTTTCCGTGCTACCACATGTCTCATTGCCAGGATGCGGTTTAGTAAGTTGGTAACCTCTTTCCGTGTACACACCAAACAGAGAGGCCGGGATGATGGTACCTTGGCCCAGGATTAAAGCCAGTCATCCGGTCAGGGGGCATGGGTGTTTCCGGTTGGGACCGAGAGGGGGGGCACCCCCTTAGAGCGCGTGTATAGAAATTTGATCCCATGCTACGCGAGGTTGTAGCCTCCCCGTCTCAAGGTTTTTCTTGAATGTTGCCGAGGGTGATCCCTGGCTTCGGATGGTTGAATTGGGTGTGTACTGGTTAGACGTGTTTCTTCCAAAACACCGTAGACGGAACTAGTCCCCGTGACTACTGAAATCCGTTGGCTGTGGTTAAGTACAAACTCTGCAGAGTCAATTCTTTCCAAATCATCGCATCCATGATCAAGTAGTGTAAACATTATATCCATATCTATCCGTGTGAAAAACTTGTCCCCGGTGAACAAGCTCAAGTGATAAATTCAGATTTATTGTTATTCCTGTGGATGGACTAACTTTATATTTGTCTCATGCTTGTGATAAATTATGTTCCCGAACTATTGTATTATTGAGCTACAATATAAGCCCTTTATGAGACGTCGCGCAGACGTCCGACTGTGGCGTGTACTCGTTTCTCACTTGAAATATAAGCCCTTTATGTGATGTCGCTCAGACGTCCGACTGCGGCATGCACTGTCTTTATTTTCTGTTGCAAGCCCTTTATGTGGTGTCGCCTCGACGCCCGACTGTGGCATTATTATTCTGCATTTTCCGCTTGAGGAGTCTTTCAGACACTCGTTTGGCACCTGTATTATTATTCCGCATTTTCCGCTCGAGGAGTCTTTCAGACACTCGTTTGGCACCCGCATTATTATTCTGCATTTTCCGCTCGAGGAGTCTTTCAGACACTCGTTTGGCACCAGTATTACTATTCTGCAGTTTCCGCTCGAGGCGTCATTCAGACCCTCGCTTGGCACCCAGTTTTTATTATCTCTATGTCTGATCGCACTGGTTAACTTGTTCATATGTTTCATGTTTGCATTCGTTATACCTTATGTCCGAACTGTCTTGCGAGTACTTTCATAGTACTCACCTGGCTTGTTGATTTGGCCAGATGTTGACGAAGGCGATCTCTTGGATGAAGAGTTTGATAGCGCGTCCGATGCCTAGAGGAGTCCCAGTCAGTCCTGCGCGATCCCGGATATTGGTCACGTGTATTGTATACGCATCCGCCACCCGCAATAAGTCTTCTCAAGCCTCACTCCGACGCTCGATGAGTTGTAGTCTTCTGGAATCATATCACTCGCTTCGCGATGATATTTCCACCACCGTTATTATCGCGAGTTAGTAGTTTGCCACCCTATCCGCCATCTTGTTTTAGCAGCGTGCATGTAATAAATTGTTGGGCAGTCTGTGCTCAACCTTGTATTATATTTAATACTCCTGGTATTTTTCTTCTGTGACCAAGATATTGTCTACCAGTGAGAAGGAATTCTTCCTCGCTGGTCCGTAAAAGGGATTGGTCTCTCAATAATTATTTTATTGAAAAACCAGTCATGACAAGCTTGGTATCAGAGCCAGGCTGACTGTAGGAAGCCACTAGGTGTGATCGCTAATCGGTTATTAGCATCTTTTGTGCTTTTTCAGCATTTTGCAATTGTAGCTATTTTCTGTTTGTCATCATAAATTTATGACATGACTACTCAGAATTTTTGCCTACTTTTGTAGATGGCTGGAAGCAGCTGTGGGAATCGAGTGTTCACCAACGTGCCCGAGGGGTTTGTCAAGCTCCTCGTCTCCATCACCAAGCTCGCGATCGGGCCAGCAACTCGCCCGGAGTTCACACTCTATCAACACAAGCTCAGTGACGACGTGTCTATGCACCAAGCTGTGGTGCAGTTCAAGGGAGGATGATCTGCTGCTCGCCACTTCTGTTTTGTGGGAAGGGCCATGCCTACGGAGAGGCAGGCCATGCAGATGGCTGCCCGTGAGGCGATAGCTCGCCTTCGGGACATCCTTCCTACGATGAAGACTCGTCGCTACCGCTACCTCCCATGCCATGTGCCATACACCAGCCACTATGCGTTCGCCTGCCATCGGGGAGAACGAGATGAAGCCATCGAGATGGTTGTGGAGTATCTCAAGGCTCTGGAGGAGTCTTTCGACAACCTCGTAGATGATCTTGTGGCTGCCCGCATGGACTTAGTCCGGGGCGGTCCTGCCAGCAGGAAGGAGCTTCTCCACACGGCGCCGCCCCTGACATTCGTCTCATCTTCAGCCTCGTATGCACCGGCCGTTTTGGCCACTGCTCGCCGTCTGCCTACCACTGAGGAGTTCGACCGAGTCATCGCTCCTACTCCAGTCGGAGCCGCACCGCCTGCCGCACGCGCTCTACCACCAGTCGCCCCCGCACCATCACCGCAGCACAGCGTCACGCGCCAGGAGCCAGCTAGAGAGGAGGAGGTTGACTCTCCTGGACCGCTGAGCCTTGCCATCGGCAAGGGGAAGGAGATCTTCACCATCTCCGACTGAGAGCACCGAGTAGCCGCGTGTTATGCCTGCTTGTATGATGTGTTGTTTTATCTGTACCCTGGTTTGTATTGGTGTGTTTGCTGCCTTCCGGAGTAGTACGCTAGTTTTTAATAACATGTCAGGATTGTGTACGCGCATCCTGAGTGCTGTATCTTGTGTTTGCTTTTCGCATGTAAGATTTATGTTAAGCACTTCTTCTCCATGAAAAATCATTTGTATTTCTTTGAAAACCTTGAAGCCTTTTGATTATTGCCTTTGCAAGATTTTTTGTGCTACACAATTTTTCTCATGGGTTTTGCAAATAATACCCCAGACTGGAAAAATGTCTCGCCCGTGGACTCGCTCCATGCCCAATCAGCCAGAAGAGGTTTACGGGACACAGACCAGCAACAATTTCACTCAGGGTCAGTCCAGCCAACAAGACAGCGAAGCAGCACTGTCTCAAGTATGCCGTCTGTTCGAGCAAAGCCAGCAACAGCACCAAGAGATGATGAACCATGTCATCAACATGGGAAACCACCGTGAACCCTATCAACCCCATTCCAAGTTATCTGAGTTACAGAAGACTCGCCCCTCAACTTTTGCTCACACCGACAGACCGCTGGAAGCCGATGATTGGCTTCGTGAGATTGAGAGGAAACTGATTATTGCTCAGTGCTCAGATCATGAGAAGGTGCTTTATGCACCACACTACCTTACTAGAGCAGCCGCAGCATGGTGGGAAAACTTCCTACACATGCATCCCAGGGAACACAACATCACCTGGGAAGAGTTCAAGGAAGGCTTCCGTGGGGCACACATCCCCAGGAGCATCCTAAAGATCAAGAAGAGAGAATTTGATGACCTGAAGCAAAGAGGCATGTCAGTGACAGAGTACAATGGTCAGTTCACTCAGCTGTCTCGTTATGCCTACGACAAGGACATGACAGAAAGCAAAAAGATGGAAAAATTCCTGGACGGCCTGGCACCAGCACTGAGATGCCAACTGATTGTACACACCTTTCCGGATTTTAAGACGCTGGTGGACAAGGCCATCACCTTGGAGAATGAGCGCCGTAGTCTGGAAGATATCCGTAAGCGGAAGAGGGACAAGACGACTCTTGCCCGCAGCAACCGAGGCAAGACTGAGGTCCCAAGGACAGACACAAGGAGATCCACGACTACTGAGCCAAGGCCCGTCGGACAATTTCATGCCAGGGACAAGGAGTTCACATACCGTCCAGGGGTCACCTGCTATGCATGTGGTCAACAAGGGCATTATGCTAAACAGTGCCCGAAGCCAAGAGACTCGGCACTCAAGCCGAACAATGGTGGAAACAATCCAGCCCCCAAGCGCAACAACTTCAATCCCAGCAACAACCACAGGAAGGGTCACCTGAACCATGTGACCAGGGAAGAAGCGCAGAATGCCCCAGACATCGTGCTCGGTACGTTCCCTGTCAACACAGTACCTGCCACGGTTTTGTTTGATTCTGGAGCTTCCCATTCGTTCATTTCGAAGAGTTTTGTTTCGCAACACGGTTTTCCGATACTTCCCTTGGAAAAATCTATGATCATCAAGTCCCCCAGAAATAAGCAAATCGCTCAAGGTTACTGCCAAGGAGTGGTCATTGAGTTTGAAGGACTACAATTCCATGCGAATCTCATCGTGTTGGAAAGTAAAGGACTGGATGTCATTTTAGGGATGGACTGGTTAACCACCAACAAAGGATTCATCGACTGCTTGAATCGAACAGTGATTCTCACTCACCATCACGGCAAGACTATAAGAGTTTCCGCTCAAGAAAGGCCACGATCATAGCAGCCAAAGTTGAACAAAATGGACATTGCAGAACTGAGAAAAGTTCCAGTGGTATGCGAGTTTCCTGATGTGTTCCCTGAAGAACTACCAGGCATGCCACCAGACCGAGAGATCGAATTCAACATCGAACTAGCACCTGGCACCGCTCCCATCTATAAGAAGCCTTATAGAATGGCACCCTCAGAATTGGTGGAGTTGAAGAAGCAGATAAAGGAATTGTTGGACAAAGGATTTATTCGAGCCAGCTCCTCACCATGGGGTTCGCCTGTGTTGTTCGCTAAGAAGAAAGATGGGACACTGAGGCTGTGCATAGACTATCGAGCCCTCAATATGGTCACCATCAAAAACAAATATCCGATGCCACGGATCAATGATTTGTTTGACCAGATCGCACAAGCCAAGGTATTTTCAAAGATTGATTTGAGATCGGGATACCATCAACTGAAGGTACGGACAGAAGACATTCCCAAGACAGCTTTCACTTCCAGATATGGATTATACGAGTTCACAGTGATGCCTTTTGGACTAACGAACGCCCCCGCATATTTCGTCCACCTCATGAACAAAGTATTCATGAAATTCATGGACAAATTTGTGGTGGTATTCATTGACGACATTCTGGTTTACTCGAGGACACCAGAAGAGCATGCTGAACACCTCAGAATTGTTTTGGGAGAATTGAGGAAACACCAGTTGTACGCCAAATTTAGCAAGTGCGAATTTTGGCTAAGACAAGTTGGTTTCTTGGGCCATATACTGAACCAAGAAGGCGTGGCCGTAGACCCAGAAAAAGTCAAGGCCATACTGGGCTGGAAGCCACCCGCCAATGTAACTGATGTGCGGAGTTTTCTGGAATGGCCGGGTATTACAGAAGATTTATTGAAGGGTTCTCCACTGTGGCGAAACCTATAACACAGTTACTCAAGAAGGACAAGAAATTTGTATGGACGGAAGCATGCGAGCAGCGCTTCCAAGAACTCAAGAAGAAGCTGACAACCGCACCAGTCTTAACTATGCCAGACATACACAAGAGCTTTGAAGTGTATTGTGACGCGTCCCGAAAAGGTCTTGGATGCGTGCTAATGCAGGATGGCAAGGTTGTCGCATATGCCTCCAGGCAGCTGCGAAAACATGAGGAAAATTACCCAACACATGACCTGGAGCTAGCAGCAGTCATACATGCACTCAAGGAGTGGAGGCACTTTCTGTTGGGAAATCGCTGTGAAATATATACAGACCATAAGAGCCTCAAATATATTTTCACACAGCCAGAGCTGAATTTACGCCAACGACGCTGGTTGGAACTGGTCAAGGACTATGACGTCGGTATCCACTACCATCCAGGGAAAGCCAATGTAGTGGTCGATGCCCTTAGTCGAAACCCCAGCCCGGACAATGACGGTCCGCAGAATTTGAGGCCTGAGTTTCAGCGAGAGTTCGCTAGGCTCAACATGATGTTAGTCTCTGAGGGCACCGTATCGAACCTGGAGATACAACCCACCCTGGTGGAAGAAATCAAGAAGGCTCAGCAGGGACATCCCAGCATCGAAGGCATAAAGAAGAAAATGAATCTTCGTAAGACTTCCGAGTTCATCACCGACAGTGAAGGAACATTATGGTACCGAGACAGACTTTGCGTACCTAACATTGAGGAGCTCAAGCAACAGATCTTGACGGAGAGCCACACAGCTCCATACTCGATTCATCCTGGAGGAACCAAAATGTACAAGGACATTCAGGAAAGATTTTGGTGGCACGGTATGAAAAGAGATATAGCCACATTCATTGCTTGTTGCGATTCGTGTCAGCGCATCAAGGCCGAGCATCAAAAGCCAGCAGGGCTACTCCAACCAAACAGGATACCAGAGTGGAAATGGGATGAAATAGGAATGGATTTCATCGTCGGATTACCCCAATCACAACGTGGGAATGACACCATATGGGTTATCACAGACCGACTAACCAAGGTTGCTCATTTCATTCCCGTGAAGACTACCTACTCCACCCAAAGACTGGCAAAACTTTATCTATCTCGTATAGTTTGTTTGCACGGAGTCCCAAGGACTATAATATCATACCGAGGCACACAATTCGTCTCCAAATTTTGGGATCACCTACAACAAGCTCTGGGCACGCAACTAGCTTTCAGTACAACATACCACCCTCAGACTGATGGACAGACGGAACGTGTGAACCAGCTCCTAGAGGATATGCTAAGAGCCTGTGTGCTCACCTATGGATCCAGTTGGGAAGAGAGTTTGCCGTATGCCGAATTTGCTTACAACAACAGTTACCAAGCCAGCTTGCAAATGGCACCCTTTGAAGCATTGTACGGACGAAGGTGTCGTACCCCATTGAATTGGTCAGAGACAGGTGACAGCCGTATCTTCGGCCCAGATATGCTTAAAGAGGCCGAGGAGAAAGTTAAACAAATCCGGGACAGACTCAAGACAGCACAGAGCCGCCAAAAGAGCTACTATGATCAGAAGCACCGTGAGGTCAGCTTTGAACCCGGTGATTCCGTATACCTCCGAGTATCTCCTATGAGGGGTCTGCAACGGTTCAAAATAAAGGGGAAGCTAGCCCCAATATTTATTGGACCATTTTGTGTAAAGGCACGAAGAGGCACGGTGGCCTACCAACTAGACCTCCCCAAGGAGCTGTCAGCGTCCATGACGTGTTCCACGTCTCACAGTTAAGAAAATGTGTGAGCAACCCAGAAAAACATGTACCTCATGAGGACATTGATATGCAACCAGATCTCACCTACAGAGAAAGACCAGTAAAGATTTTAGAAGAGTCTGAATGGAGGACCCGTCAGAAAACGACAAAGTTTTTCAGGGTTCAGTGGAGCAACCACACTGAGGATGAAGCTACATGGGAAAGGGAGGATTTCCTTCGAGCAGAGTATCCATATCTATTTGAGGATCAACAGAAATCTCGAGGACGAGATTTTTCCTAAGGGGGTAGGTGTTGTGACACCCAAGTTTTTATTTGGATTTTTCAAAAGATTTTATTTGACTTGAGGGGAGTGATTTACATTTTTCTTCAAGAGAACTCTCCCTCTCATATATTTTTCTTTATGGCAAATGTTTTGTTTGGATTCACCCAAGATCTGCCTTTGGTCTTGGAAGTTCTGGCTTTTCATTTGGTCTCAAGACAAAATGCTTTTCATTTGGGAAAATAACTTTTGAAAATCTTTTTGAATTTTGCACTATGGCTTTTGGAAAGTCCTTTGCCACTTTCAACAATTCCTTCTTGCCATGGCATTAGTGCAAATCCTCTCTCCTAAACACTTCCTCACCTTTGGATCATGATTAGCATCAAATCCAGCAAGTTGAACCTCCCCATGTGATTATTTCCATACAAGTTCTATTCAAATAAATTTCTGCCTTCTTTTCCAGGACTTGGAGATTTACAAAGGAACTCCACTTTCTGTCTTGATTTTTGCCACCAAACCTTTTTCCCCTCCTAGTCCTTTGAACCCTCAACCTAGAACCATGAAGATCCACTGGTCTTCAGTTCAAAATTTTCAAACTACACCTGCTGCAAGTTTGGACCAGATTTGTCAAATTTGGTGAAATTCATTCAAAACCTTCTCCAAAAATTCCAAGTAAAATCAGGCAGCCTCTGGGTGCATTGAGTGGTCATCTCACCAAGTTACAGCTCCAGAAAAATTTATCTCATAGCCAAAACCTTCTGTCGAACACCTGCAGTGCACTGTCTGTGTCAAGTTCAGAAAGTTCAGAGAAAACTTCAGTGGCCTGCTGTCGTTTTCTTCAGAGAAGGACGTCGATCTCGCCAGTGCCACCGTGTCGCCTTGCTCCTCGTCCCGCCCTCTTGTTCCTGCACCGCACGAACGCCTGGCGCCTTGCGGGCGTCGGTGACGAGCAGCAGAAGGTGCGCCGCCCCGTGACCGATGCCGGCGGCGGCTTTGCGGACGCCAGCGGGAGACACGGCGCCGACGACGCCACCCAGCGCCGCCCAAACCACCGGAGCCTGCCGCGTGGCCTTCCACTCCCCAGAATACGCTGCCGCTCTCGTCATGAACCGCAGGGCGCGGAGCGCGCTCTCTGCCGCCGTTGAGCCCGTGCGGTCACCTCACCGTGGACCGACGCCATTACGCCAAGACCATCTCCGTTTAGCTGTGAAACGACTCCAGTAACCTCCACTGATGCTGCCTGGCCGCTCAAACCACCTGCCAATCCACTGCTCCGCCGTAATCGCTCGCCGGAGATTCTCCGTTCACGGCCACCCCGTCGATCTGCCTATAAATAGAGGCCCCGAGCATCAACTCGAGCACCCACCATCCCTGCACTCCCCCTAGAGCAAGCCTAGCCACTGGTAGAGCCCTGAGGAGATCTCCTTCCTCGACTCCGGCCGCCGCGACCCGCCACGGGATCCAGCACGATTCGCCCCCGTGTGCGCTCCTCCGCCTCCATTCTCTTGCCAGTAGCTTCACCTTGCATCACTCGTTCTGACCCGCGCCTCAATTCGTAGTTTGCAGCCCTCCACCGGAGTTCCCCATCCTCACCCGAGCCGCCGTCCGCCGGAGATAGTGTCGCCGTCGACGTGGTGCTCCCCGTTGGACGAGTCCACCACCCACCGACGCGGAAGAAGACGCTGAAGCTCTTGGTACCCTCCGTTTCTCCTAACTCGCCGTGGTTCGACGCCGGTGTCCACCGCAGTCTTCGGGCGCCGGCGACCTTTTCAAACCTGACATGTGGACCCCGCGTGTCAGCCTCTGTTCTTTTATTCGCGAACCGTTTTCTGTTGGTGCCTTCGGGCAAAATACATTTTCTCCTTTGCGCTTGCGCATTCCCAACCGAAGCGTTTTCTGTTTTCTCAGTTAAAACCCTGGAACTTTTCTGTTTCATTACAGATAAGTCCCTGGACAGAAACCTTTATAACTTTTTAATAAAAACGGATTTTTGAGTGATTCTTTTTCTGACAATCTTCAAATTTTGTCTAGTTTTTTATGGGATTTATTTGAAAATTATTTGGAAAAGTTTCTGTGCAAGTGTTGGTTTTCACGTTAGTATCCGTTTCGTGATTGCCGTAGGTTCCGAGAGAGGTGACGGAGCCGCGAACTTCGCCGAGCTAGACTCCGACTTCTCCGAACTAGGCAAGCATGTTTTGAACATTTGATATGACAGGTGTTTTACATGTTCACGTGAGAGTTTGTGCGTGGCATATGAGTGTCGGTAAATGCCTTGTTGCTTGTAAGGCAACGACCCGGTTGTTTCCAAAGTCGCGATGATCTCTGATGAGAGATGGCCTAATCATGTGGTGACATGAAGGGCAGCAAGGTGGTACTGTTGTAGCATACCAGCCTTGCGTCATCCGACTTTCCCCGACGTTAACGTGGTTGGAGCCACGTTATCGTTCTTTTCCCGCAAGTCCAAAGTTGCGATGATCTCTGATGAGAGATGGCCTAATCATGTGGTGACATGAAGGGCAGCAAGGTGGTACTGTTGTAGCATACCAGCCTTGTGTCATCCGACTTCCTCCGACGTTAACGTGGTTGGAGCCACGTTACCGTTCTTTCCCCTTTCCGTGCTACCACATGTCTCATTGCCAGGATGCGGTTTAGTAAGTTGGTAACCTCTTTCCGTGTACACACCAAACAGAGAGGCCGGGATGATGGTACCTTGGCCCAGGATTAAACCAGTCATCCGGTCAGGGGGCATGGGTGTTTCCGGTTGGGACCGAGAGGGGGGGGGGGCACCCCCTTAGAGCGCGCGTATAGAAATTTGATCCCATGCTACGCGAGGTTGTAGCCTCCCCGTCTCAAGGTTTTCTCTTGAATGTTGCCGAGGGTGATCCCTGGCTTCGGATGGTTGAATTGGGTGTGTACTGGTTAGACGTGTTTCTTCCAAAACACTGTAGACGGAACTAGTCCCCGTGACTACTGAAATCCGTTGGCTGTGGTTAAGTACAAACTCTGCAGAGTCAATTCTTTCCAAATCATCGCATCCATGATCAAGTAGTGTAAACATTATATCCATATCTATCCGTGTGAAAAACTTGTCCCCGGTGAACAAGCTCAAGTGGTAAATTCAGATTTATTGTTATTCCTGTGGATGGACTAACTTTATATTTGTCTCATGCTTGTGATAAATTATGTTCCCGAACTATTGTATTATTGAGCTACAATATAAGCCCTTTATGAGACGTCGCGCAGACGTCCGACTGTGGCGTGTACTCGTTTCTCACTTGAAATATAAGCCCTTTATGTGATGTCGCTCAGACGTCCGACTGCGGCATGCACTGTCTTTATTTTCTGTTGCAAGCCCTTTATGTGGTGTCGCCTCGACGCCCGACTGTGGCATTATTATTCTGCATTTTCCGCTCGGGAGTCTTTCAGACACTCGTTTGGCACCTGTATTATTATTCCGCATTTTCCGCTCGAGGAGTCTTTCAGACACTCGTTTGGCACCCGCATTATTATTCTGCATTTTCCGCTCGAGGAGTCTTTCAGACACTCGTTTGGCACCAGTATTACTATTCTGCAGTTTCCGCTCGAGGCGTCATTCAGACCCTCGCTTGGCACCCAGTTTTTATTTCTCTATGTCTGATCGCACTGGTTAACTTGTTCATATGTTTCATGTTTGCATTCGTTATACCTTATGTCCGAACTGTCTTGCGAGTACTTTCATAGTACTCACCTGGCTTGTTGATTTGGCCAGATGTTGACGAAGGCGATCTCTTGGATGAAGAGTTTGATAGCGCGTCCGATGCCTAGAGGAGTCCCAGTCAGTCCTACGCGATCCCGGATATTGGTCACGTGTATTGTATACGCTTCCGCCACCCGCAATAAGTCTTCTCGAGCCTCACTCCGACGCTCGATGAGTTGTAGTCTTCTGGAATCATATCACTCGCTTCGCGATGATATTTCCACCACCGTTATTATCGTGAGTTAGTAGTTTGCCACCCTATCCGCCGTCTTGTTTTAGCGGCGTGCATGTAATAAATTGTTGGGCAGTCTCTGCTCAACCTTGTATTATATTTAGTACTCCTGGTATTTTTCTTCTGTGACCAAGATATTGTCTACCAGTGAGAAGGAATTCTTCCTCGCTGGTCCGTAAAAGGGATTGGTCTCTCAATAATTAATTTATTGAAAAACCGGTCGTGACACAAGGATGAACTTTACTTCGGCAGCAACGAGTACACCGCTGCCTTAACAGCAAAAGCAATGAGCAGCACCTTGCAGCCGAACCTCGAGTCGACGGCCAGGCTCCCGGACACCGTCAAGGGACTCCGAACTACTTCGCGGAAGGATAGCCCGGCTCGTCCAGAGCTCAATTAAACACTCCGGCGAAGGCCAGGATAGGCCACACTCAGCGGCTCAACCGCTCTCCGGCACGCAAACATTTCTTACATTTCCTTCGCAGGTTCACCTTTGCGCCGACCAGGACGGGCGATACGGAGGCAGCTCGAACGCGCAAGGGAATCCTTAGACATTCCCCGTGATGACCATCCGGCTATACTCCGGATCCGCACACAGCTTCTTCCCCCTGGTCTCAGCAGGTTCCACAGTCATATTTCCTCTTTGTCACATTACATGTACTTATACGCATCGACGTACTATTCAAATACAACTTATGAATTCATATGACGCTTATCTGCTGTTATTTCTTATTAAACTTCTTTTATCAAGTGGCATCCGTACACCACGATATGCCTTCCAATATGCCAGGGGCTTCGTTTTACCCATAATACGACAATAAAGTCCGAACACCTTCGTGGAAGTTCGGCACCCCGAACCTATAGCATTATATGCATCAGCTTCGAGTCATGTCTTGGGTCAATAGTTGGGTTTGCCCGGCTCCCACGTTTTGGTACCTTACGTTCTGCTATATCGGCTAAGGTAGCACTGGGAGAACTACTGCGATTGTGTCCTGGTTCTTCCGGACGAGCACCTCAGTAGAGAAAGCCGAAAACTGACTGTCATGATACGGCGAGAGCTGGTCAGCTGTTCGAGAGGTTGTAAAATCTTTAAGGACTTCTCCCGCACAATGCCATAACCAATGCTGCGTGCGATGGATCGGTTTTTTTCCAATCAGGTGCTTATTGAGCCCCTAGTGCAGTCTTCCAAACACCAGGGGCTGCGCCTACCTTCCTAAAGCTCCTATGGCTAAGTGAGAGCGATAAAGCCCTATAGTCCGATTGCCTTGTTCGTTGTGCTGAACACCTCCTTCGAAGGACCCAAAACTGGGATAAAGAGTGATCAGGTCTATCCCGAACACCCCCGTACTTCTTACATGGGGGCAGAAGCCGACGACTGGCCAACTCTCAGTATTAATATATAAAACAGCCGCGTAGGAGGATAAACTTTTATATAACAGGCAATAAATAATATAAATGACCTTGTTCAGACATTACAATGGACAACATGATTTGCATTCATGGAAATATAATGTCCTTGGTACATAGCTCCGCTGCAAGACAGGATCCTTTCAGGACACTCTCATAATATAATTCGGGCTTGCGATGCTCCTTCCCCTCTGGCGGTCCTTCGGTCATCAGCTTTTTAGCATCCATCTACCCCCAGTGCACCTTCGCGCGGGCGAAGGCCATTCGCGCACCCTCTATACAGACCGACCGCTTGATGACATCAAGTCGAGGGCAGTCACTCACAAGCCGCTTCACGAGCCCAAAGTAGCTGCTTGGAATCGGCTCAGCGGGCCATAGCCGGATAATTAGATCCTTCATGACCAGTTCCGCCGCCTTATGCAGTTTGATCAGCTGCTTTAGTTGATCGACAAAGGGCACCAGATAATTCGGTGCCAAATACTACGTCCAGAAGAGCTTACCCGCAGTATCCCTTTCTTCGGTTGGGTAGACTTGGGCGGCATCCGATATGCTGCGGGGCAGCTCGGCAAATACCCCTAAGAAATCTGAATTCAAAATTAGAAACATAATTTTCTCCTCAAATGCTTGCTTTACATGGAAAAAGCCTTACCCGCCGCGATCTTCCTCGCCTCTTGGATCCCCTGCAGGGCGCTTTGGGCTCCCCCCGGGCATCGCTCGTGGCCTGACGCGCCTTGGTGAGATCGGATTCTTTCTCCGTTAAACTCTGCTCCAAGGTCTCGCACTTCTTCACGACCTCTTGCAGCTCCTGCTCAACTTTAATCACCCTGGCCTCGTGCTTCTCACGAAGAGCCTGTTCTGTGGTTGCCTTTTTCTCGGCCTCGGCCACAGCCTTCTTAAGGGCCTCGACTTTGGTCACCAATCCTAGCGCAAATCATGAAGCCTATTTCATCATACTGAAAATTCATTCGCAATAAACGCGACCAAGACTTGTGCATACCTTGTTTATCTCCCAACTGCATTTTCAACTGACCAAGTTCTTATTTGGCCCGCTCCAGACTTTGATTCAGTCCGGAGACCTCCGCAGTATGAGAGGCAGCAGCCGCTATAGACACCTGCTTATAACAGAAGAGAAATAGATGTCATCCAATGAGTCTTCCTGCGAACATACAATTTGATCCTCTGTCCGGTTCTTTCTTTCACCGAACAGTGTATCAGGGGCTACTATCCATACCATGACACTCTTCGAAACCTCATAAAACATACCTCAAAACTTTTATAAGTCTGATACAGGCTTCATTCAGTCCACTCTCAGCAGACTGAATCTTCTCAATCACCGCACCCATAAGGGCACAGTGTTCATCGACGATGGAGGCGCTCTTCAGCACCACCAACAAAGCATCCGACACCTCTGGTTGGACAGAGGTTGCCGGTGAAACAGGCATGCCCCCTCCAGCTGAGAGAGGCTGCCTGCTTGATTCTGGAGCCGTATTGGTCTCCGGAATTGCATCCGGCTGGGAGCCGAACTCAAGATGGCCCCCGCCGTCGGCTCCCATGGGAATTTTCTCCCCCATGTGTCCGGCCCTGAAGTTTGACCTCCGGGCGCCGCCTTCACGGTCTTTTCCTCTCCTCCTTGGTCGGGGTCCCTCTGGGACGAAGCCTCGGTGTTATTCACCTGTTTGGAGGAAGGGGCCTTCGGGGGCGTCCCGCTCTCCATAGCATCCGAGCTCAGCGAATCCTCTGATGAGGATTGTTTGATGCGGGACCTCGCCGGACTACAAAAAATGGCTCAGGATACAATATTATGCCATGATGAATCTGGACGCATAAACGTACTCAGATTCAATATACTCACGAATTCACCAGGGGCTGGGCCCTGGGATGCCATGCCGGGCCGCTGTCGGCGGCGGTAGTGGACTCCTCCGGAAGAGGAGTTTTTCCCCTTTTGGGCGACTCGGCCTCCAAGTGTGCGGAGGCCGTCCTCTTCTTTCTCCCCCCCCGCAGTGGATTCATCTTCCTCCTCCTCGTCGTCCTCTTCGGAGGCGGAATGGGCATCAAAACCTTCAGATATTGTGTCCGAAGTGCCGCGGCGACGAAGGCCGCCCCGGATCTTTTTGGCCTCCTTCTCGGCCGTCTTCTTCGGCACCTTGTAAGGCGCCGGGACCAGCATCTTCGTCAGAAGTGGGACGGCCGGTTCTTCGGGCAGCGGGGCCGGACAATGGATCCACTCCGCCTTCTTCGTCCAGCCCTAGGAGAGTTGTGGAAAGCACATTAGGCACTTCCCTTGGGTTATGCGGATAGAAAGTACGATGACTTACTGAACTTGCAGGGCGGGACAGTTGGTACCCGCGGTCTTCGGCGGAGTCCGGCCATGATTTGCTGGACATGAAAAGCACCTTCCAGATGTCCTTGTGTGAGGAGCCGAAAAGCTCTCGCAGGGTTTGGTGCTTGGCCGGATCGAATTCCCGTAAATTGCAAGTCCGGTGTTGACAAGGCAGGATCCGGCGAACTAACATCACCTGGACTACATTGACAAGTTCAATGTTCTTGTCTCCCATACCTTTAACGCGCGTCTGGAGCACCAATAGTTCGTCGGACGAGGACCAGTTCAGGCCTTCTTGACCCAGGATGTAAGCCGCAGGGGGGCACCAGATCGAAACTCGGGAGTAGCGGCCCATTCCGTGCCGCGCGGCTCGATGATGTAAAACCACTGCTGTTGCCACTCCTTGACGGAATCGTTAAAGGTGCCTGTTGGCCATATGACATTGGGCATCTTGCTCACCATAGCACCCCCGCACTCGGCGTGCTCGCCGCCCACTACCTTGAGCTTCACATGAAAAATCTTCAACCATAAGCCGAAGTGTGGCGAGATGCGGAGAAAAGCCTCGCACACGACAATGTATCTCGAGATGTTGAGGAAGGAATTAGGGGACAGATCGTGAAGATCGATCCCATAATAATACATGATGCCGCGAACGAACGGGTGGAGGGGAAACCCTAGCCCGCGGACAAAGTGAGGGAGGAATACAACCCTCTCGTGAGGTTCCGGAGTAGGGACGATCTGTCCCGCCATCGGGAGACGGTGGCTGATTTTCTTGGCCAGATACCCGGCCTCCCGAAGCTTTTTGATATCCTTCTCCCGAAAGGTAGAGGCCATCCATTTGCCTCTTGCTTCGGATCCAGACATTTTCGGAAGGCCTTTGTGGGCAGAGAAGATGAACGCTTGGGCGCTGGAGCTCGGGCGGAGGGGAATGGATCGGGAAGAAGAAAGCGTGGGTGCGAATGGGAGTCCTTATCCCCCTATAAAGGCAGCAGGGATTCTGCACCTCCCCACTTGCCTGGTAAAACCGCTTATTCCCCAAGCGCTGTAATTGATGGCGCGGTTGGGTTACCCACACCCGTATTGATGAGAATCCCGTGAAAAGGGGTGACACGATCTCTGCTTCGACAAGATGTGCCAACAAAACCGCCTCGCAACACGTGCAGTGGCAGGCTCGGAAAAACGGTTCGTCATGACCAGATCACGGCAGAACGTCACGTTAAGAAAAGCTGTCAGCAAATTAGATTTGTGGAAATATTATTATCTCTACGGTGGTATGTGGAATTTGTTTTGCAGAGCTGGACACTATCCTTGTGTTCAAAATCTTCTATGGAATATTCGGAGGAGGAACCCGCCTTGCAATGCCGAAAACAATCTGCGCGCCGGACTCATCGTCATTGAAGCCTGGTTCAGGGGCTACTGAGGTAGTCCTGGATTAGGGGGTCCTCGAACAGCCGGACTATATACTTTAGCCGGACTGTTTGACTATGAAGATACAAGATTGAAGACTTCGTCCCATGTCCGGATGGGACTCTCCTTGGCGTGGAAGGCAAGCTTGGCAATATGGATATGTAGATCTCCTCCCTTGTAACCGATCTGTGTAACCCTAGCCCCCTCCGATGTCTATATAAACCGGAGGGTTTAGTCCGTAGGACAACAACAATCATACCATAGGCTAGCTTCTAGGGTTTAGCCTCTACGATCTCGTGGTAGATCAACTCTTGTAATACTCATATCATCAAGATCAATCAAGCAGGAAGAAGGGTATTACCTCCATCGAGAGGGCCCGAACCTGGGTAAACATCATGTCCCCCCTCCTGTTACCATCCGCCTTAGACGCATAGTTCGGGACCCCCTACCCGAGATCCGCCGGTTTTGACACCGACACCAGCGTTAGTTATATTTTGTCTTAGAACATCCGCAGGCAGTTTTTTTGCTGAATCAAACACACAACCCAGTTCTATTTTCCTCTTGAAACGACATGTCCTACTTCCGTTTTCTAATCTCTACCTATAGTTTAGTAGCTCATATACATGTATCATTATATTGAAAATACATAAGTTCCCTTTTCATATTTACATCCTTATTTTTTTTGTTTTCCCTCTCAGCGCTGATTTTTTTACCACGGGTTTTCCCTTAAACCAACTCAATTGTCCCACGTCTTATTTTCTTGCAAAAACAAAACAATTTGTTTGGCAAATCAATAAGTTCTTAAAAAATAAATGTTTATCATTTCGGGATTACAACAGTTCGGACTCCACCAAAATATGCAAAATAAGGTTGAAATTTTTGACCGTGGTCCTGGGCAGAAATTGGGGTGTAATAAATTCATTAAGAATTAGCAAATGGGCTGCAAATTATTAAAAAATAGCAAATGGGCTCTATGTTGTCTGCCACAGATTTGGAGGCTGACTTGTGGGCCTACTAAGTTCATGCGTACACAAGGTTTCTCAAAAAAAAAAGAAACTTAGTCAACAATCGACTCTACCAGGGTCAGACCATTAAATGTCAATCTAACGGCAATCGTGCTTCTTCAGTCTCTGATCTTCCTGCTCCAGCCGCCCAAACCAGCGCCGACGGAACTGCCTGCTCCCGCCTCCCGTGGCCGGCTGTGTCGCCGGGCAGGCCTCACAGCCCCACCATACTCGCATCCCTTGCCTGGCTATCCCTCTACTCACCCACACCTCCTGTTATTTTTCGGCGACGGCAGCCGAACTAGTCAACCCTCATACTCTCCACCGCGTGGGCAACCATTGTCGAGTCTTCCCCGGCTCCGTGTCGTTCCCTTCCTAGGCCTCGCCGTGGTCCACCGCCCTGGTGCTCTCGGCGCAGCGTGGTCAACATGGTCAACGAATGACATCCATCGGAAGTGGACTATACGTGGAGAGGCTCACAACTGGGTCCACGGCCGCACACAAGGAAATGCCTCCTTATTATGCGCAAAATAATTATTCCTCCACCTGACAGCTGGGACCCACCGGAAGGGCCTCTGTATTTCACGAAAAAACGTTCCCCCGCTAACAGCTCGGACCCACCAGCTATATCTTCGCACGCAAGGAAGTGCCTCCTTATTACGCACAAAAAATGAATACTCCCCCTGCTAGCTGGGACCCACCATAGTGGGAGGCTGACTTGTGGGCCTACTAAGTTGACGCGGACGGAGGGCTTTGTCAACTTAGTCAATATGAACAATTCTAGCTCTAGCGACCTTACGATGTCCATCCAACGGGCGTAGTGCTTCTTCAACCTCTGGTCTTCTTGCTCCAGCCGCCCAAACCAGCGCCGGTCGTGCCGCCTGCTCCTGCCTCCCGTGGCCGGCTGTGCTGCTGCGGAGGCCTCACCGCCCCTACTTCTCCCATCGCTGGCCAGGCAATCCCTCTACTCACCCACACCCCCTGTTATTCCGCGGCGACGACAGCCTCACACCACAGCCGAACCAGTGAACCCTCATACTCCTCTCCGCGTGGGCATCCACTGCTGCATCTTCCCTGGCTCCGTGTCGTCCCCTTCCTAGGCCTCACCGAAGTCCACTGCCTTGGTGCTCTCGGCGCGGCATGGTCAATGTGGTCAAGGAACGACTTCCATCAGAAGAGTACTGTATGTGGAGAGGTTGACAGCTGGGTCCACGGCCACAGCAACGAAGTGCCTCCTTATTACGCGCAAAATAATGATTCCTCCACCTGACAGCAGGGACCCACCGGGCGGGCCACCGTATTTCGCGAAAAAAATGTTCCCCCCTGATTGCTGGGACCCACTAGCTACATCTTCGCACGCAAGGTGCCTCCTTATCGTCCATGACAGTCAGGACCCACTTGGTCGAAGCGTACGTAGCGTTGTCATTCTGGTCGCGAACATGTACGTACATACTGGTCGATTGGTCTGTCTGCAGGCTGCAGCGATGAACCATGGCCGAGTAAGGAAGGGCACGTGTCGTAGTAGAGGTGCGCATGTAGCATGTACACATATGTACAGCCAGGGTGCAAGAAAGTAACTACGGCCACATACGTACATATGGGCGGGGTCTCGAACGCCTACTCACGCATACATACGGCTAGGGCTTGTGTACATGGCTGGGTCGGAACGAAGAAACTGTGTGGTCGTGTTCATCGGGAGGCAACAGAATGTGTTGTGTTCATTGGGAGCCAACCGGCTTGGACGGAACAACCGATCGAAACGAGGCCTAGCATACCACAGAATGGAGGAAACAGCCTTGTGTTCGACCACCTACGGTCGAAACGGGATCCTGTTCACTGAGAGGGGTGTGGCGTACCGCAAAACAGAGGAAACGGACTTCTCTTCGACCTCCTACGGTCGAAACGGGGTCCTGTTGATCGGGAGGGGTGTGGCATACCGCAAAACAGAGGAAACGGATTTGTGTTGGAGCGCTACGGTCGAAACGGGGGTCCTGTTCATCAGGAGGGGTGTGGCGTACCGCAAAACAGGACTCCACGGGCTACTGTTCATCTTCACCGTCGACCTCCTCCAGCCTCCACGGGCTACTATTCATCCACCGTCGACCTCCTCCAGCCTCCACCTACGACTTTTCATCCACGGGCTCCTGTTCATCCAGCCTCCACCGCTCCTCCACCGGCTATTGTTCAACCAACCCTCCATGGGGTCGTCCTGTTCATCTAGCCCTCCACGGTGTCCTGTTCATCCACCCCCAACCGACTCGATCGATCGGGGTCCTGTTCATCCAGCCGCAATGGCCTCTACTACCACGGGGTCCTATCCATTCAACCCCCACCGGGAACTGTTAACCCCCCAACAACGCTCACTGTTCATCAAGAGGCAGTAGGTTCGATCCGCTTCAGTTAGCAGCAGTAGCGAAGGAATCGCTTGATCGGGTTTAGTTAAGAGCCAGATCGATCGATTGCTTGGGTTCAGTACCGCGTAGCCTGCAGTGCAATCGCTCGGGTTCAGTAGGCGAATGCCTTGCTCGGGTTCAGTTAGAGCCCAACGCCTCGCACCCACGCGCGTACGTGTACGAGAGAAACATGCATCGCTCGGCCCCCGACCACCCACCGTAAGCGGGAACTCCCCGATATTTTCCTCGCCCTCGCGTCTACCATGGTTTTTTCCGTCATGGACGGCCCAAAGAATGTCATGCAGCTGCGTCTCCGGCCCGCCCAGGACGAAAATCCCATTTTATGTCATGATTTTTTTGTCATAGAAGTAGGAGCCCACCACATCTATGATGATACCGGATTTGTCACAATTATCGTCATAGAAGTGTCATAAGCATGAAAGAAAAAAAATTCGTTTGGCACAAAATGTCACGGATGTGTCTTTTTTTGCAGTGCTTGTTTGATAACACGCATCATTCTGGTAATTAAACACAATGCAAACTACCTTGAAGGATTAGCGCGACCAACTATTTCTTGTCATTGATCTCTCGGGCAATGAACACGGCACAGATAGTGGCATGGGAATCGATCTCTGGGGCGATGTCCACGGGACAGACTACGACATCGAAATCGATATCTGGGGTGATGTCCACAGGACGGACAACATCATCGGAATCGATCTCCGGGGTGATGTCCACAGGACGGACCGCGACATCGAAAACGATCTCTGGGGCGTTGTCCATAGGACGGACCGCGACATCGAAATCATCAAGGACGTCCACCGCCACCTGCACAACCCTAACATATTAGCAAGCACATTGCAAATAAGCAAAAACCACAACTATGGTAAGCCATTTTTTTACCTTGTGCAGCTCACCGGGGGATCCCATCCCTCCGGGGGCCATCGCCTTGCCAGGGAAATACTGCTTCTCAACGGAGACTATCTCCTCAAACTCGGCCTTGAGCCTCTCATAGGCGGCCATTCGGTGGGCACGGTGGGGCCCTTGCTGTTCTTCCAACTTTCTTTGAGGAGTTCGTCCGCCACCGTCGTCAACTCTTTGGCCAGTGCTTGTTTCTTGGAGTTCTTCATCTCCATGGGTTGGCCCGCCAACATGGCCAACTCGTTGGTCGGTGCTCGCTTCTTGGAGATCTCTATCTCGAGTGGGTTGTCTGCCAGCAACTCTTTGCCTAGTGCTCCAGGATCCATCAATAAACTGACAAACAAAAAGCAATCGAAAGGAAACCACAATCGCAATGAAAACGGGAAAAGAATAGGCTATGAGAATATAGTAGCATCACTGATTCGCCCACCTTTCCTTCGTCGGTACAGAAGAAAAATGGCAGAAGTGAGTAGCCTAGAGTGAGGTTTTCTTCAAGGGGAGAAAGGGCTTCAACGAGCGTTCCAGTGAAATGATGGTTGCTTCGTCCGGTTCAACTTCGAGGCCACTTTACCACAGCTGGTAAAGGTGTGGGTTTTGTGATATGACGGGTCATGATGGCCACACCGGGGTGACCTCTGAGTCTCGACTGTAGCACCTCACTATGATTTGGTGGATGGCACGCGGGCCCGGATGCTTGATTTCCCGCATGTAGATAGAGCGGCTAGTCATATACAGTAGTATTTTGAACGACAGATGAGGAGCTCCGTCCTGGTTTATTTTTGTCCCTATGATAATATGTGCCAAATTTTGACTATAAATTTAACTAACCAAATGTTCATGCATGTCACAAAAAATTACATCATTGAAAACTATGTTCAAATACGAATCCAATGATATAATTTTTGTTAACATGCGTCAATATTTAGCACAAATTGCAAAGGGTCCCAATAAAGATTGTACTCTCACATTTTGTTTTGAGGATACTCTCACATAGAAAATATAAATAATAATGCATGTTGGGGCACCCCACGTTTCCGATAATTTTAAACGTGGGCTTGTTCACAATTTTTACGAGGGGGTGGTTGTTCACTTAATGGAGGGTCTAGTACCAGACTTGGACGATACAAAGTGCGACCTGACACACCGTAATACCACTTGGAGTAAGCGGGTAGCTATCTCAAAAAACAATCAACAACTCAAAAACGGTGACCTGGCACGTACACAATTTTAAACGATTGTTTTGATGGAGTGAAAAAAGAAAACTACCCCACTATACATATATATATATAGGCCGGAGCCTCCACGCTTGCTTGCTAGGGTTGTTCTATTCACACACTCTCATCCTCTCCAGATCGAAACAAGATAGCGGTGGTAGCGCTGTCTTTCTATCGTCACCACTGGTTATAGATCCTGACGTATCCCCCTCCGCCGGTGAAGGGGAGGAGGGGCAGCGTTTAGTCCGTCGTCGACAGCGAGGGAGGAGACCCACTGCCGGCCGCACCGTTATCTCTAGCCGAGCGCCGGCACGGGAGGTCCTCTGATCCCTTCGTTGGTGCCCTAGTGTGGGCGGATCCGGCCTCCCGCTGCCCACCTATCCACATCCCGATGACCTTCAGGTATATCTTCCTTCGAAACCGGCCTAGCTCTACTTCCCCAGCTTGCTACATTGCTGCATGTGCATCATTTTCTACCTCTCAGCCCCCCTCGTAGCTAGGCTCGATCGGACGGTCCAACGTCACCTAATTTTTTTTCTATTATTAGAGGTAAAGCTACTTCATGGAGTTGAATCTTGTACTTGGTTCAAACAAGAAATAAAGGAGGGAAATTTAGTATGTACATGGTGCTGAACTGCTAGTGCGCCCAGTGTCCCATGCCCTTATAGCAAATATTTAGCTGTTCTTAATCTAACGCCCCTGGTAAAATGAAGCCATGCCACTGTTATAAGCCATGACAAGTTTAGCCAATTGTTTTTGCCAGTAATTGTTTGAGACTCTGCCTGTTTCCTTTGTAGCTTTTTGTGCAAACAGGGATATCCATTTCACCTCGTTGCTATTGCGACCTTTTGGTGCACTGCACAAAACACTTCTTAAAACAAGTGACATTTGTGCTGTTTAACTGGAATGTCAGAATGGAACCGTTGGTTCATTTCGGTGGAACTGCACGAAGGGAGATCTGTGTTCCAATCTTCATCATCCATATTGGCACCATAACCTTCCTTTACATAAGAATGATATTTAATGCATGTGTTCATCTCTATTTTGCGACTTCCTTGAAAAAATAATGCTATTGTTTACTAGTACAATTGTATTCCCTCACTGACAAAACCAATTCTGAAATAGAAGGCCAATCATGTACTTGGTTTCACCAACTGGTGAGGAGAAAGAGAAGCAGAGCGAGGAAGACGAAAGAAGAAGAAGAAGGAGGAAATGAAGAAGATCACACGATGGTACCGTCCTATGTTATCCTGACATCTTGGTAGTGGTATTGTATTGCTGTGTTGCTACTAGTCTTAATTTACTTGGAAGAATAGCAGGATGCCCGCACGTTGCATGTAACATCAAGATGCATTTGTATGAGTAGTTTATCTTGTGAGAGAAAAGGATGAATGAGGGAAGGCCTTATTTGTAAAAGTGGAGAGGGGTGTGGGTATGTTTTTGCAAAATTGCCATAGTTTCCTTCCTATATGTCAGATATAAATCGGACGGTCGATATTGCAGGATGGCAGGCACACCATCATCACCAACTCTGTTTTTTATAAGAGTAGAGTAGAGATAGATAGAGAAATGCAGCAGAGTAGTACTTGGCTTGATGACACATCATACTAATTAACTGGATTCTGGATGCATGTGTGACCCAGCTCTACACGATCAACAGTGCCTAAGTGATTTTGCTGAAGCCGAGGCCTCAGTCGAGGCCATTCAAGGGCTCCGGCAACGTCTCCCTTACATGTGAGACTATCCTCCAGGGGGCCCTTCCACTTCTGTTGTCTCTCCTGCAATCTCACTTAATTAATTAGGAGTACTTAATTAGCACTAATTTATTGCTGCCTAATTTTCCTGTCGGAGTTAAACAAATCTTTAGTAGCACCCTATGCTGAATCATGTATGTGTGTCTGTGGAGGTGAATCATGTGGTGGAGCAGGGAGGGAATCTTGGTAGAGTCATGACATAATAATTTTATTGTTTTGCATGTCAATTTGTTGCCATTGGTTCAATGAGGCAATATTTTGCGTATTGCCTATCATGAATTTGATGCTACTATTAAAGTAATATGCTAATGTCTTTCTATCCTTTCCCACTAAGCTAATGAAGGTTTCACCTTGTTCCTACTTGTGCAAACAGGGATCATGTTGTGCCAATTGTACATTTTAGTGGAACTGCAAAAGAGAATACAATGAACTGTATCCCAGCTAGTGCTTTAACTCTGCTGGAAGTTCTTCATAATCTTTTGATATAATCTCACCACTGGTAAACAAGAGTGATTACACCGATACATTTAAAGTGCACAAAATACATACTATTGAGTGATTCCAGTGAGTGCTTTATCATCTCTTCTGGGACTACCTGAATAAGCTTTTTTGCTCAGGTTGGTACCGGGCTAAGGCGTTCATCCATATTAGTTTGCTGTCATATCTATTTGTATCGTGCTACTATGTTGCTACTATCATGAGAAACTCCTTTATCTTTGCACGTTAAAGTTTTGCAACCTATGATACATGGCAATGCTTTGAGTGTTGAGCTAATTGGTACTGATTAAATAAACTAATACCTCTCTTTAAGCAAGACTACTATGTTGCTAACTTTACCCATTAAGATAATGAGGGTGCTTCTATTTATTTGTGTATGTTTCATCAACTAGTCCCACTATTACAGTAATCTCACTCTCTCAATATATGTGCCAACAGGGATGCTCGATTTTGGTGGAATTGCACAAAAACTTTGGGTGCTTCATTGCGTTGACTGCTTCCTTCCTTTCCTGTTTGTCAGTTATCTCGGCTTCCAGTCAAAGGAAATAGTAGTTGATATGCTACCTGATACATCCATTTTGCATCATGCTTTTATATCAATATTTACTGCATTATGGGCTGTTATTACACATTATGTCACAATACTTATGCCTATTCTATCTTATTTTGCAAGGTTTACCTGAAGAGGGAGAATGCCGGCAGCTGGAATTCTGGGTTGGAAAAGGAGAAAATATTAGAGACCTATTCTGCACAGCTCCAAAAGTCCTGAAACTTCACGGAAGTCATTTTTGGAATTAATAAAAAATACTGAGCGGAGAAACTACCAGAGGGGGGCCACAACCTCGCCATGAGGGTGGAAGGCGTGCCCTACCCCCTGGGCGCGCCCCCTGCCTCGTGGGCCCCCTGGCAGGCCTCCGGTGCCCATCTTCTGCTATATGAAGTCTTTCGTTCGAGAAAAAAAATCATAAGCAAGCTTTCGGGAAGAAACTCCGCCGCCACGAGGCGGAACCAATCTAGGGCTCCGGCAGAGCTATTCTGCCAGGGAAACTTCCCTCCGGGAGGGGGAAATCATCGCCATCGTCATCACCAACGATCCTCTCATCGGGAGGGGGTCAATCTCCATCAACATCTTCACCAGCACCATCTCCTCTCAAACCCTAGTTCATCTCTTGTATCCAATCTTTGTCCCAAAGCCTCAGATTGGTACCTGTGGGTTGCTAGTAGTGTTGATTACTCCTTGTAGTTGATGCTAGTTGGTTTATTTGGTGGAAGATCATATGTTCAGATCCATTATGCATATTAATACCCCTCTGATTATGAACATGAATATCCTTTGTGAGTAGTTACATTTGTTCCTGAGGGCATGGTAGAAGTATTGCTATTAGTAGTCATGTGAATTTGGTATTCGTTCGATATTTTGATGAGATGTATGTTGTCTTTCCTCTAGTGGTGTTATGTGAAGTCGACTACATGACACGTCACCATTGTTTGGGCCTAGAGGAAGGCATTGGGAAGTAATAAGTAGATGATGGGTTGCTAGAGTGACAGAAGCTTAAACCCTAGTTTATGCGTTGCTTCGTAAGGGGCTGATTTGGATCCATATGTTTCATGCTATGGTTAGGTTTACCTTAATACTTCTTTTGTAGTTTTGGATGCTTGCAATAGGAGTTAATCATAAGTGGGATGCTTTCCCAAGTAATTACATCACCCAAGCACCGGTCCACCCACATATCAAATTATCAAAGTACCGAACGCGAATCATATGAACATGATGAAAACTAGCTTGACGATAATTCCCATGTGTCCTCGGGAGCGTTTTCCTTCATATAAGAAATCGTCCAGGCTTGTCCTTTGCTACAAAAAGGATTGGGCCATCTTGCTGCACTTTATTTACACTTGTTACTTGCTACCCGTTACAAATTACCTTATCACAAAACTATCTGTTACCGATAATTTCAGTGCTTGCAGAGAATACCTTGCTGAAAACCGCTTCTCATTTCCTTCTGCTCCTCGTTGGGTGCGACACTCTTACTTATAGAAAGGACTACGATAGATCCCCTATACTTGTGGGTCATCAAGACTCTTTTCTGGCACCGTTGTCGGGGAGTGAACGCCTTTGGTAGGTGGAATTTGGTAAGGACAAATTTATATAGTGTGCTGAAATTTACTGTCACTTTCTACTATGGAAAGTAATCCTTTGAGGGGCTTGTTCGGGGTATCTTCACCCCGATCGGTAGAGCAAATAGTTGCTCCTCAACCTACTGAACCTACTGAAAATGTTTACTTTGAAATTCCTTCGGGTATGATAGAGAAACTGCTAGCTAATCCTTTTGTAGGAGATGGGACATTGCATCCCGATTTGCACTTAATCTATGTGGATGAAGTTTGTGGATTATTTAAGCTTGCAGGTATGCCCGATGATGTCATCAAGAAGAAGGTCTTCCCTTTATCTTTGAAGTGAGATGCATTAACATGGTATAGGCTATGTGATGATATGGGATCATGGAACTACAAACGATTGAAATTGGAATTTCACCAGAAGTTTTATCCTATGCATCTTGTTCATCGTGATTGTAATTATATATATAATTTTTGGCCCCGCGAAGGAGAAAGCATCGCTCAAGCTTGGGGGAGGCTTAATTCAATGTTATATTCATGCCCCAATCATGAGCTCTCAAGAGAAATGATTATTCAAAATTTTTATGCTCGGCTTTCTCACAACAATCGCTCCATGCTCGATACTTCTTGTACTGGTTATTTTATGAAGCAGACTATTGAATTCAGATGGGATTTATTGGAAAGAATTAAACACAACTCTGAAGATTGGGATCTCGATGAAGGTAAGGAGTCAGGTATAAAACCTAAGTTTCATTGTGTTAAATCTTTTATGGATACTGATGTTTTCCATAAATTTAGCATTAAATATGGACTTGACTCTGAGATAGTAGCTTCTTTCTGTGAACCATTTGCTACTCATGTTGGTCTCGCTAAGGAGAAGTGGTTTAAATATCATCCTCCCATAGAAGTAAAAGTAGTTGAACCTATTAAAGTTGAAGAAAAGACTATCACTTATAATGATCCTATTGTTCCTACTGCTTACGTTGAGAAACCGCCTTTCCCTGTTAGGATAAAGAATCATGCTAAAGCTTCAAATGTGGTTCGTAAAAGTAATACTAGAACTTATACACCTCCTGAGCAAGTTAAAGTTGAACCTAATATTGCTATGTTTAAAGATCTCTTGGCTGATAATATTGATGGGCATGTTATTTACTTCTGTGATGAGACTGCTAGAATTGCTAAACCTAGTGCTAAAGATAAACATAGACCTGTGGTAGGCATGCCTGTTATTTCTGTTAAAATAGGAGATCATTGCTATCACGGCTTGTGTGATATGGGTGCTAGTGCTAGTGCAATACCTCATTCTTTATACGAAGAAATTATGCATGATATTGCACCTGCTGAGATAGAATATATCGATGTTACCATTAAGCTTGCCAATAGAGATACTATTTCACCGATTGGGATTGTTAGAGATGTTGAAGTCTTGTGTGGGAAGGCCAAATATCCTGCTGATTTTCTCGTTCTTGGTTCCCCACAAGATAGCTTTTGTCCCATTATATTTGGTAGACCCTTCTGGAATACTGTCAATGCTAAGATAGACTGCGAAAAGGATGTTGTTACTATTGGTTTGGATGATATGTCTCATGAGTTGAATTTTTCTAAATTTCTTAGACAACCCCATGATGAGGAATTGCCTAGTAAGGATGAAATTATTGGTCTTGCTTCTATTGCCGTGCCTCCTAATGATCCTTTAGAACAATATTTGTTAGACCATGAAAATGATATGTTTATGAATGAAAGAAGGGAAATAGATGAAGTATTCTTTAAACAAGGTCCTATTCTGAAACACAACTTGCCTGTTGAAATCCTAGGGGATCCTCCTCCACCCAAGGGCGATCCCGTGTTTGAGCTTAAACCATTGCCTGATACTCTTAAATATGCTTATCTTGATGAAAAGAAGATATATCCTGTTATTATTAGTGCTAACCTTTTAAAGCATGAAGAAGAGAAATTATTGAAAACTCTGAAGAAGCACCGTGTTGCTATTGGATATACTCTTGATGATCTTAAGGACGGCAAACCAGTTATTGATCATCAACGACGGCTAAATCCTAACATGAAAGAAGTGGTAAGAAAGGAAATATTAAAGCTCCTTGAGGCAGGTATAATTTATCCTGTTGCTGATAGTCAGTGGGTAAGTCATGTCCATTGTGTCCCTAAGAAGGGAGGTATTACCGTCGTTCCTAATGATAAAGATGAATTGATCATGCAAAGAATTATTACAGGTTATAGGATGGTAATTGATTTCCGCAAATTAAATAAAGCTACTAAAAAGGATCATTACCCTTTGCCATTCATTGATCAAATGCTAGAAAGATTATCCAAACACACACATTTTTGCTTCCTAGATGGTTACTCTGGTTTCTCTCAAATACCTGTGTCAGCTGAGGATCAAGCAAATATCACTTTTACTTGCCCTTTCGGTACCTTTGCTTATAGACATATGCCTTTTGGTTTATGTAATGCACCTACTACCTTTCAAAGATGCATGATGGCTATATTCTCTGATTTTTGTGAAAAGATTTGTGAGGTTTTCATGGACGATTTCTCCGTTTATGGATCCTCTTTTGATGATTGCTTGAGCAACCTTGATCGAGTTTTGCAGAGGTGTGAAGAAACTAATCTTGTCTTGAACTAGGAGAAGTGCCACTTTATGGTTAATGAAGGTATTGTCTTGGGGCATAAAATTTCTGAAAGAGGGATTGAAGTTGATAAAGCTAAAGTTGATGCTATTGAAAAGATGTCGTGTCGCAAGGACATCAAAGGTATAAGAAGTTTCCTTGGTCATGCCGGTTTTTATAGGAGGTTCATTAAGGACTTTTCAAAAATTTCTCGGCCTCTGACTAATCTATTACAAAAAGATAGACCTTTTGTCTTTGATGATGATTGTGTAGAAGCATTTGAATACTTAAGAAAGCATTAATTTCTGCACCTATTGTTCAGCCACCTGATTGGAATTTACCTTTCGAAATTATCTGTGATGCTAGTGATTATGTTGTAGGTGCTGTTCTAGGACAAAGAGTTGATAAGAAATTAAATGTTATTCAATATGCTAGTAAAACCCTAGACAGTGCCGAGAGAAATTATGCTACTACTGAAAAAGAATTTTTAGCAGTTGTTTTTGCTAGTGATAAGTTCAGACCTTATATTGTTGATTCTAAAGTAACTATTCACACTGATCATGCTGCTATTAAATACCTTATGGAAAAGAAGGATGCTAAACCTAGACTTATTAGATGGGTTCTCTTGCTACAAGAATTTCATTTGCATATTATTGATAGAAAGGGAGCTGAGAACCCCGTTGCAGACAACTTGTCTAGGTTAGATAATGTTCTTGATGACCCACTACCTATTGATGATAGCTTTCCTGATGAACAATTAGCTGTCATAAATGCTTCTCGTACTGCTCCATGGTATGCTGATTATGCTAATTACATTGTTGCTAAATTTATACCACCTAGTTTCACATACCAGCAAAAAGAAAAAGTTTTCCTATGATTTAAGACACTACTTGTGGGATGACCCACATCTTTATTAAGAAGGCGTAGATGGTGTTATTAGACGTTGTATACCTGAGCATGAACAGGAACAGATCCTAGGCAAGTGTCACTCCGGGGCTTATGAAGGGCACCATGCTGGAGATAGAACTGCACATAAGGTATTGCAATCCGGTTTTTATTGGCCTACTCTCTTCAAGGATGCTCGTAAGTTTGTCTTATCGTGTGATGAATGTGAAATAATTGGTAATATTAGTAGACGTCAAGAAATGCCTATGAATTATTCACTTGTTATTGAACCATTTGATGTTTGGGGCTTCGATTATATGGGACCTTTTCCTTCCTCTAATGGGTATACACATATTTTAGTTGGTATTGATTACGTTACTAAGTGGGTAGAAGCTATTCCAACTAGTAGTGCTGATCATAACACCTCTATTAAGATGCTTAAAGAAGTTATTTTTCCGAGGTTTGGAGTCCCTAGATATTTAATGAATGATTGTGGTTCACATTTTATTCATGGTGCTTTCCGTAAAATGCTTGCTAAGTATGATGTTAATCATAGAATTGCATCCCCTTATCACCCACAGTCTAGTGTTCAAGTAGAATTGAGTAATAGAGAGCTTAAATTAATTTTGCAAAAGACTGTTAATAGATCTAGAAAGAATTGGTCCAAGAAACTTGATGATGCATTATGGGCCTATAGAACTGCATATAAAAATCCTATGGGTATGTCTCCGTTAAAATGGTTTATGGAAAAGCATGTCACTTACCTCTTGAATTAGAACATAAGGCATATTGGTCCATTAAAGAGCTCAATTATGATTTCAAACTTGCCGGTGAGGAGAGGTTATTTGACATTAGCTCACTTGATGAATGGAGAACCCAAGCCTATGAGAATGCCAAGTTGTTTAAAGAAAAAGTTAAAAGATGGCATGACAAAAGGATACAAAAGCGTGAGTTTAATGTATGTGATTATGTGTTGCTATACAACTCTCGTTTAAGATTTTTTGCAGGAAAACTTCTCTCTAAATGGGAAGGTCCTTACATTATCGAGGAGGTTTATCGTTCCGGTGCCATAAAAATCAACAACTTCGAAGGCACAAATCCAAAGGTGGTGAATGGTCAAAGAATCAAACATTATATCTCAGGTAATCCCATAAATGTTGAAACTAATGTTATCGAAACCGTAACCCCGGAGGAATACATAAGGGACACTTTCCAGAACGTTTCAGACTCCGAAAAGGAATAGGTACGTGGTACGGTAAGTAAACCGACTCCAAAACAGTTCTAATGGCAATTCTTCTCCGTTTTGGAATATTTAAGAAAATAGGAAAATAAGTAGTCCGGGAAGGACACGAGGCTTCCACGAGGGTGGGAGGCACGCCCTACCCCCTGGGCGCCCCCTGCCTCGTGGGCACCTCGTGCGCTCTCCGGACTCCGTTTTCTTGCACGATACTTCTTTCGGTCGGTAAAAATTCATTATATAATCTCCCAAAGATTTTGACCACCGTATCACGTAAATATCCTCTGTTTTTGTTTCGAGCTGTTTTCTGCCACAGATTTGGAGCAAGATGTCATCTCAGGATTCCGACGGGGAGAGTTTTGTCTCACACCTCATTGCTGACCCAAAGACCTATGGGGATCTATCTCCTTACGGTCGAACTACGGATGAGGAGGAGGATGCTCATTTGATGAGGATCAACGATTCAAGTTCAGAGGAGGAGGATGTCCCTCTACCTCAACCTGGGGATATTCACGTGAAGTTCAAGAAGTCTAGTCTCCCTAAGAGGGCTAAACTATCTAACAACCGATCTATTCCTTCTCGTTTTCGGCAGAAAAGCAAAGGGGATTTATGTGACAAGATCTTGAAGCTGGAGTCAGAGGTCGATGATTTAAAGGAGGAAATTGCTCTTCTCAATTACAACATGAAGAAGCTGAAAGCACAATTTACATCATCAATAACTCCATCATCACCACCTCCGAAGAAAGAAACATAATCACATGGGTATGGGCGCTCCCCTTGGCAACTACCAAGCTTGGGGGAGGTGCCCCGGTATCATATCACCATCACACTCCTATCTTTACCGTTTTTCTTAGTTCGATCCTTTTGGTAATATCTTGATCTAGTAGAATTAAGTTTTGGTATGATCTAGTTTTGAGTTTTGATTTATGATCCTTCTATGTACTCGATCCTGTGAGCTATATATAATAAAGATTAGTGTTGAGTCAAGGGCTTGATTATCTTCCTATGATCTTGAGTGAATAAAAGAAAAAGAAAGAATAAAAAGAAATAAAGAGATCATATTGATCTTATGGAGAGTAATGACTTCACATATA